>NC_061119.1:95184279-95276506 GCF_002878395.1 Capsicum annuum
AATTAGAAAACACTTTCTTGATAATTCGTGGGTGGTTCCTTACAATCCATATTTATTAAGCAAATTTAATTACCATATTAATGTTGAAGTTTGTGCTGATATTAAAGTTGTGAAATATATTTACAAACACATTTGTAAAGGACATGATAAAATTGCCTTCTTTGTGCATGCTGGTGATCCGACCATTGAAATAGACGAAATCAAAGAATATCAATCTGCTAGATGGTTTCAGCGCCAGAGGCAACTTGGCGTTTATTTGCTTTTGCTATTAGTGAGATGACTCCAATTGTTTACCATCTTCAATTACATCTTAAAGGAGAACAATTTGTCTTTCAAAAGTACAGAAAAGATAAACACGATTGTGAATAATCCAATGATAAAAAAATAATGTTAACAGAATTCTTTTTAATGAACAAAGTTAATCGGGATGCCTAAAATTTAAACTTGCTTTAAGTAGAATTTCCACAATATTTTGTTTGGTCTAAATAAGATAGAATGTGGACACGACGAAAGCAAGGCACTGTTATTGGGCGTGTTGTAACATGTCATCCGACAGGAGAAAGGTATTATCTTAGACTACTTTTAATGAATATTCGAGGACCAAAATCATTCAAGGATTTATGGATTGTAAATGAAGTTTTTTGCACTACATTTAGAGAGGCAGCAGAAAGAAGTGGATTACTACAATAGGACAATAACTTAGTAGATTGTTTGTCAGAGGCTGCAAGATACCAAATGCCTAATAGTTTGAGGCGTTTTTTTTCTACACTATTGATATATTGTAACCCCGCTAACCCAAAAGAACTGTGGCATCAATTTGAAGATTCTATGTCTGATGATTTTAAAATTTTACCAAATGTCAGTGAAAAATAGATTCATCATATGACTTTAAATCATATCAATGATATTTTGCACTTAATGGGTCGTGACATAAATGAGTTCAACCTTGTACCAAAAAGAATTTTGGCATCATCCATTGCTAGAGAAGCTACAGATTGTCATTTTGAAAGAAATATAGTTGTAACAGATGAAGATATATAATTACAAACAAAATTAAATGGTGACCAACGAAAAGCATATGATATTATTCTTGAAAGGATATTTACGAACAAATCGGGAGCATTTTTTATTGATGGCCTGGGTGGAACTGGCAAAATTTTTTTATATCGTGCATTATTAGCTGCTATACGATCAAAAGGATTTGTGGCTTTAGCAACTGCAAGTTCTGGTGTTGCTGCTTCAATTCTTCCAGGAGGACGAACTGCTCACTCCCGTTTTAAAATTCCCATTCATATCGATGGATAATTCTCTTATAATATAGTAAGCAGAGTTCACTTGCATCATTGATCTGTGACGCCAAATTAATTGTTTGGGATGAAGTTTCAACGAAAAAAAACAGCTTATAGAGACATTCGATTTACTATTGAAAGACCTGATGGATACAAAAACACTCTTTGGTGGAAAAGTTGTGGTTTTTAGTGGAGATTTCTGACAAACTCTTCCAGTTATTTGTAGTGGCACAAAAGAGGATTCATACAAGAAAGTTTGTTGTACTCTGATATTTGGAATCGACTTGAAAAATTGCGATTGTCAGTAAACATGGGAGCAAGAACTAATCCCACATTTTCTGAATACTTGATGCAGATTGGAAGCGGAAAAGAAGCCACAAATTCCCAAGGTAAGATTGAAATTCCTGATTGTTTTACCATTTCTTTTGTTAATGAGAAAGAATCTTTAAATCTTTTATTTAGAACAACATATCCAAATTTGTATACATCTTCTTGTGATGTGACTTTTGTGACATCTCATGTTATTCTGACAACCAAAAATGATTTTGTTGATGAAATAAATGATATGCTCATTAGTTAATTTTCTGGTGAATCCAAAACATATATAGCATTTGATGAATCCACTGAAACGAATGATCAAAGCCAATATGAAGATTTTTTTGCATATTTTACATCCTCCAGATTTACCTCCATACAAATTAATTTTAAAAATAGGTTGTCCAATTATCTTATTACGAAATTTGAATCCAATTATAGGCTTGTGTAGTGGTACACAACTTATATGTCATAATTTTGACAAACATCTCATAAATGCTACAATTGCAAGTGGTGATTTAAGAAACACTCATGTATTTATTCCCAGAATACCATTATTATCTTCACAAGATGAAAACCTGCCTATTCCTTTTAAAAAAACACAGTTTCCAATCAGATTATGTTTTGCTATGACTATAAATAAAGCTCAAGGTCAAACTTTAGATTTTGTTGGAATCTATTTACGAGAACCTGTTTTTTCTCATGGTCAACTCTATGTTGCTTTATCACGAGCCAAAAACTCAAATTCTATAAAAATGTTGATTCGACTGCCAACAACAGATAGCAATAATGATCATACAACATACAATATTGTATATGATGAAATTATTCAAGCCGTTGCACTACAAATTGAATATTTTACTAACCTATTGTTCTGAGATTGTAAGAAGCAATAAACTTTATATTTTGAACTCAAAATGTCATCTTCTAATAGTTAGCAAGATTTGTTACGTCGTCTTTTCCATCTGGTGGCAAAATCCTGCAGGTTTCCTCTATTTGTAAGTATTTATCACACATTTTCAAAATTAGATCACATCAGCATTTAAGATATATGCATTCATTAGTTACTATGTTGATATAAGAAGAATTCTAATTTATACTCTCTTCGTCGAAGATTTATGTGCAAAAGAGTGACAATACAGTCAAAAAGCTTGTTATATCTCCTCTTTTAGCAGATGAATTGTTTTGTGATTTATTACTTTTGATGTCATGAAAATATTATATGATGCACGAAGTGAATCGTAAATGCGTAGATAGGAGAATGATACGTACAATTCACATAAAAGAAAGGGATCAGAAGACTAATTGCGTGATGCATGAGTACAGACTGATTGATGATTGATGAGGAGTTACAAAAAGCTGGAATTCCTCAGGTCTGGATTCTAATCTTCTTTTTCATTTTTTTTTTGTATTTTAATTAAGGGTGTTCATATATAATCAGGTCTTCAGAAAAATAGTAACTTTGTTTCAATTTGTGTAAAATTATAAGCATCTCACATCCTTATCCAGTTCCCTCAAAACTGCTTCCGGAGAGAAATAGAAAGATGCTGAAGGTAAGTAGTCAAGTGGACAGAGTGAATGCTAATTTTCTTTCTAATCCCTTGTCCTTGTTTGTGAGTGATTTTGGGGTTGTGTTTTCCCATTTTTGGTCTGTATTTCCTGATCGTTTAATTCGCTTACATAGTTACGTTACCTTTTCTTATTTCTTCTCTTTTTTTGTGGGCGAAAAACATGCATTCGCTTTATGTAGAGTCTTCCAAAAAAGTGGTGCAGGGCCAAAGAATAGGGAACAACATGGGGCAGCATTTATAGATAAGGAATGAGAGGAAGATGAGTTACAACTGCTTCCAAAGGATGAGGCTACTGAGGAATTTGTATTTGGTGCTGATATCTATTTAGATGCGAACGAACTTGACCAGGTAACCCGGTTCACTTTCTCTCTCCCCACACTTTGTGTCTTTCTCAAGAACTACATAAACTGTTGTAGATTGACTTCATCTGTGAAAATTCTAGCTATAAAAATTTGAGGAATTCAGTATATACTCTATGCAAATTACTGACATAATATTGTTTTCTAGATGTAAAGGAATTTGATGTAATGGCATTATTAAGTCATATGAATTGTGATTAGTATTTAATTGAATTGTGTTTTAGTGTATTTTAACTCCACTGGTGTGATGCATTGTGTTCTCATAATACATAGAATACATTATCTTATCCATAGTAATATTACAAAAACATAGGGATAATATTATACATACAGACTAATTTTAAAAGTTCAGAGATTTCTGGACCAATTAATCCTCTGGTATATTATTAAAGAGAAGATTTCAAAGTCCTATTTGTTGGAGCAAAATAAATCCCTTTTTCTTCTTTCACAACTGGCATTTTCTTTCCCTTTTTATACTTTTTTTTCCAATTTGCAGCACTTTTTGCATTGTGCTTTGAACATTATCATTGTCATTAAGGTATTTGTTGTTGAGCCCCACAATGGCTCACTTAAGGATGATAGGTCTCTTTATACAGTTTTTCGCGATCTTTCCTCTTGAACTAGCTTTTGTAGGTAAGATAAATTTTATCAATTATTTATTTTGGTTAGTTACAACTCCTCTATCTCCATGAGGTAGGGCTAAGGGTTCCGTACACTTTACGCTCCTTAGAGCTCACTTGTTGGATTACATTGGATCTGTTGTTGTTTTAGTTAGTCAAAAAAATTACTTAGTTGCGAGTGACATTGCAGCTGCGGTGGCAAGAAAACCAGGAGAACTTCTGGTGATAGAGGAGGTGATTGTGGCTCCACCTAAAGTCCATGAAGTTTGCCTAAAACTCATATGTACTTCAGGACTTTCTTGGATGCTTTCCAAGAAAATTGGGACACGGCGCTTTCGGGTACTTTCAGTTTATTCGCCTGTCAAGTTCTTTTGTCGGTTGTAAAGGGTTATTTTTAGAATACTTGATTGGTAGTAAATATTACTCCCTCCGTTTCGATGTAAGTATCTTATTTTCTTTTTAAGCCTGCTAAAAAAACATAGCTTTTTATATTTCGTAACTTTTTCATTCCAACATTCTACATGGAACATTTAAGCCTATAAGATTCAAAACACACTTTCTTTATCTTGCGTTATTAACTGAAGGGTCGTGGAGAGTTTTAGAGAAAATGTCCACGATTTAAAAGGAGGAGATTCAGTTGTCTCGATATTTCTGCCCAACTGTGCACAGTGTATACATTGCACATCCAAGAAGAGCGACACTTGTTCAACATATGCTTAAACATGGCACAAGTAGATTCACTACCGTTGATGGAGAAACTTCATACCATTTCCTGTCTCTATTAACTTTCATGGATACACTTTTGATTTTGTTTGCTATTTGATGGTTTTTAGTAAATGTAAAATGTGCAACATGATTAGATGTTCGGTTTTCAACTACATATTCTTCAGTTCGACTTGATATATGCTATGTTAAGTTGATTCAACCCAATGAGTGTATACATTTCAGTTGTTCCTAGGATCAAATCTTGATTGTTGTTTTATATTTCCTTTTTTTTTTTTATAGTTGAGGCCATCCACACTGCTTGTTTGACAACTCTTCAAAATCTTCAATCATTGCGCCCATGCGCAGTTGTCAGCGTTATTATATTGATGTTATGAAATTTTGGATTTTTTTAATTCAGAATTGCTATTCGCATATTTTGTTTTCCCGAGTAACAATTTGTGAATATTACCATACCAACATCAAGGGATTACAAACAAAGAGCCTGCAGTGTATAACCACCTCCTAACCGGTGATCAGCACAGCTAGACCTCAGAAAGTAGTAAAAACATACAAATTCTCTTTAACTACAAAGTTGTACCAAGAAAGTGCAGCTACAGGAAGTAGAGTATCACTTCTGGTATTCAATGTTGGTTGGAAATTTTTTTAACTTCGCTTGCAAATACTTCTCTTTGTTTATATTTCTTCTAAGTGTTTTTGGAGCAAAATCTCTCATGTAACTCCCTCTGTATCTGTCAAACTGTACACTCTGTTGTTGCAAAATGCTGTTATTTTTCGCCTGCCAGGTATAATAAAGTGTTGTTCCTCAGACAGCAGCTATTATTTCTTTCTTGAACCGACTTCATGTCCTTGTTTCTATCCATTGGAGAGTAGCACAGAATTGTAGTTCCAAGCTGCTGACTCAACTTCGTTCTAAGCTGTGTAATCCAATCAACTTAGTTCTAGTTATATATTGATATAAGTAATCAAGAACTTTGATGGGTGGGAGAGAGACAGATATGGAGGTTCTTTCAGTTAAAGTTGCAGAAGTAGATATCAAACATACTATGTTAACATTACTAAGGTCACCTCTACACTGAAAAAGTACTACCAGTACTAAAGAGGGAACTTATAAACTTTAAATTCTGAATCCGACATGGCTACTTAGCAATGGTGGATGTACCTAGGATACAAATAACATGTTCTACACACAAAGTACAACTATATAAGTAAGAAACAACAAAAACAGCTCCTTGCCTGCGATACATCTTTCCATGGGTAAAGAGCTTATCAATTTGTTCAAGCTCCTTCCTGATTTTCCAAGCCCAGCAACATCAGAGAACTTAACATTGATATTTATCTCTAATGAGGAACCCTTTCCTTCATTCTTCTTCGTCATCTTCAACGCTCTTAATTCCTTCCAATTCAGGGTTTTACTTTGTAATTTTCTAATGCAAATCGACTATTTGGTGGAGTGTTTCTTGCACTAAAATTTTCAATTAGAACGCCTGAAGCGAGAGGACTCCATGTGGGAAGACCAATTCCATAGTTGTTATAGATTGTTAGACAAAAGACACATGATAACAATAAAAGGAAACACTAAACAATAATTGAACAAACAAATCCATAAGAACATGATAAGTAAAACAAAGGCAAACGGAAGCACACATGCTTATCCAAAAAACAGTTCAGTTATATTATCAAAGCCTTTTAAAAAAAAATTAAAAATAGTAACCTAAAATCAGGTTACATGAAAATCTCTGAGATATACCTTCAGGCTGATAACAAAAATCCATTAGTGCACAGCTTTACTTAAGAAATATGCAACTGAAATTAAATAAGATAAAAATAAATTTCAATAGTGTGTTATCTGCATGACCAGCATGATCGTGAAGAGACACAGTTTTGCTTACAGTATAGACAAATTTCTTCACTAACTCTTGTTGAAATTTTAAGCATATTTTGTTGAAGCTTTTTGATACTGCTTGAGAACAATGGCAATGTAATCTGTTGATTCACATAGCCATGGTAAAATGAGCATTGATATTCCTAGTTAGGAGAGACATCTGCAAAGAGAGCATTCGTATTCCTGGTTAGGAGAGATGGCTGCAAAGAAAGTATCACTAAATAAATTGGTATCCACAGGTGATGTCTCAGTCAAATTGATATAACTATAGAGTTTAACTTGGAAATTTGGGTATATGTGAGAATTGATTCTATGATTGAATAGCAAAAGTGCTACTTAGTAGTAGAAACTCGGAGAGACAGACAGAGAGGGGACTCTTTCAGCTAACTCCTAGGATGAGAAGTAGGTCCCTGGAAAAGCCATCTCGATTGGTATCATTTGAATGCGAGTATAGGCCTGATTGAAGCATAAAAGTGAAATAATAATAATGAGAGGCTTTTGGATGTTGACGGTCATCTTACCAAATTCAACAGTTATGTCATTTTTCACTGTGGTGTTCTAGAACTAATCAATAAATGGTAGAATTAGGTTGGTATTAACCAGAGATTGTTGAAATAGAATTAATAATTTGAACATATCATAATATTGGTATTATATACATTCAGAAAATTAAAAGTAGTAAAAGAAAATATTACTCAAATTAAAATCTCACTTGGTAATTGTACAGATAGATTATGTAGAACTTCAGGAAAAATAATATTTTTTGAGAAAACTCGTTGATGGAGTAGGAAGGGATGAGTAAGTAGCAGTACTATAGGCAATACAAAATGGGCATATTGTTAGTTAACTGAATGCCTTTTCGATAATTTCATCATAAACAACGTTATATGTTGAGTGATCATCTTTACTATTTGACGTCAATGGCCTAATAAACAATTTCACGCCTTTTGAACTTTTAGCTCTAAATAAAGCCACATAAAGTTGACCATGGAAAAAAACAGGCTCACACAAATAAATTCCAACATAATCTAAAGTTTAACCTTGAGCTTTATTTATAGTCATAGCAAAACATAATCATATTGAAAATTGTGTTCTTTTGAAAGGAACTGACAAATTTTCATCGCTGAAGCTGATAGTGGTATGCGAGGAATAAAGATATGTTTGTTTTGAAAATCACCGCTAGCAATTTTATCACTTATAACTTGTGTTTTAAAATTACAACACGTTAATCGTGTACCATTACATAAACCTTCGGAGGGATTTAAATTTCGTAATAACATCACTGGCAATTTTCTTTCAAAGTTAAATCTATAAGGTGGCAAATTAGCGGGATTTATAGTATGTAGATAATCTTCAAATTGACTTTGATCGTTTGGTTCAATAGTTTCATCAGTTGCAATAAATGATTTTGCAGTATTCGGAAATTTTGATATAAGCATATCATTTATTTCATGAACATAATCATTTTTTGTTGTTAAAATAACACGGGAAGCTAAAGAAGAAGAGTTATGAAATAACAAATTTATATTAGGATATGTTACCTTGAATAATTCATCTAGAGATTGTTCTTCAGTAGTAAAAGGAATGATCAAAGATTTGGGAATTTCAACTTTGTCGTTGGAGTTAAGTTTTTCTTTTCCATTTTCAATTCTCATTAGGTACTCAGAAAAAGCTGGATCTGTTCTTGCATGCATATTTTCTGATAAGTGTAACTTTTTTAGTTGGTTCCAGATTTGTGATATAGTAAAGTTTGTGAAATGAAATCATCTTTTTTTCCATTTCGAACAACAGGAAGAGTTTGTCTAAAATCACTGCCTAAAAGCAACAACTTTTCCACCAAAGAGTATCTTCGTATCCATTAGATCTTTCAAGAGAAAATCAAGAGCTTCAATAGTTTTTCCTTTAGCCATTGATGCTTCATCCCATACAATTAATTTTGCATCTCGAATTAAGGAGGCAAGTGAACTTTGTTTGCTGAAATTATAATTAATATTTTCATCAACATCAATAGGTATTTTAAAGCGTGAATGAGCAGTTAGTCCTCCAGGAAGAATGGAGGCTGCGACACCGGAACTTGCAGTTGCTAATGCAACAAATCCTTTTGATCTTATCGTTGCTAATAGACTTCGATATAAGAAACTCTTACCAGTTCCTCCAGGTCCATCAATAAAGAAAGCTCCTGCTTTATTTGAAAAAACTCTATCAATTATTAAGGTATAAGCTCTTCTTTGTTCTATATTAAGTTTTTTTTTCTAATAACAGATCTTCTTCGAAAACTCTTATATTTCTCTCAAAATGAACATCTTTTGTTTCTTTGGCAGTTGCAGACGCTTTAATATTTTCTGGTATAAGCTTGTACTCATTAATATCATGTCCCATTGAGTGTAATTCATCATTAATATGATCTAAAACTCGATGCCGAATATCTTTAAGTTCAATGTTTCCTAAATTTTTAAAATGTTCTGACATAGAGTCTTCAAATTATTCCCATAATTCTTTAGAATTGATAGGATTACAATACACTAATAACGTAGCTAATAATCTTCTCAAACTATATGGTAATTGATAGCTCACGGCTTCGGTCATACAATCAATCAAACTATTATCACAATGTAGTAATCCTTTTTTTTCTGCCGATTTTCTAGAAGTAGAACAATATTTATCGTCGACTTTAAGAAGATCTCTATGTGACTTTGGCGCTCGTACATTCATTAATAATAATCTAAGATAATATCTTTCTCTTTCTGTTGGATGACATGTCACAATGCGAACGATAACTGAACGTTATTTTCGGCGTGTTCACATTTTATATGTGTTTGACCATACAAAATATTCAAGAAATTCTTTGTATAATAGTTTAAGTTCTTTTGCGTCTTTATTTTTGTTTGGTTCATTATAAAGAATTCAGTTAGCATTGTTTTTCTAATCATTGAATTTTTTATAATTGAATTTATACTTTGACCACTTTTAAAAGAAACATATTGTTGGTCCTCAAGTTGTAATTGAAGATGGTAAACACTTGGTGTCATCTCGCTAATAGGGAAACCAAATAAGCGCCATGTAGCTTTGGATGGAGATACCCACCGAGCAAATTGGTAATTTTTTATTTCATCAATTTCTGTTTGTTTACCATGTTCATGCATATAAAAAGTAATTTTATCGTGTCCTTTACAAATATATTTGTAAAAATATTTTAGAACTTTGATGTCAGAGCATATTTCAACATTCATATGACAGTTAAATTTACCAAATAAAAATGAATTGTCTGTCACCACCCATGAATTATCAAGAAATTGTTTTCTAACCTTTATAGTATGTCCTGTCTGTCGTCTTTTATAAGTTGGATATGAGTTTTTCCCTTTTGATGTTCGCTCAACAAAGTCTCTAGGATAATGAAATTTACAATATTCATTTTTCATACATGGATTTGTAGGATTTAAGTGGCCACAAGGACCATGAATCATATGATGTACAACAACTGAATGTAAGCCTCTTTATTGGAATCGGGTAATTCAGCACGAATAAATTTATCATAAGACTCTGGTGTTAATAGTTTGTATTCATTAGCAAGAATTATAAGAAAATGTGCATGTGGTAGACCGCGTTTCTGAAATTCTATACTGCAAATAAAAGCAGTAACTTTTCCAAATACATTTCTCTTTAGTATATCAGTTTTTATTTCCTCAACTTTGACAGTACTTTCGAAACGTACTAAGTACATGGGGTTAATGCAATAAGTAAAATCAACATAAATTATAAGCTTAAAACATGCATTCTAAGTATAAATAGACCCATCGAGACTATATTATCTGATGGAAAAAAGTAACAGATAGGGCATGTTCTTGGTAATACGTCGAGCAATCGAAAAGAGGCATGAGATGGACTCCATTCAAAGGTATCCAAATGACAAACTGCAGCAGAAGGTGTTGTGTCTTTGTCTTTTTGTTAAATAAAAATATAGATCAATTAGGACATAGTAAATAAGAAGGAAAGCATCTCAATTCAAAGAGAAGGAATATTTATAACCACCAAATAAAGTGATAATTGAAGCACAAAAAACATATAGTAACGTGAATTGAAGGATAAGGAACTAGTGAGAAAAATGCTACTTCTATCGCCTACTGGTAAGGAAAGAGTAACAAGTATAGTGTGGCAAAGTATCATCAAGCTTAACCCACAGGAAGGTGAGAGCACAAAAATCTATATATTTAACTTTTATCCTAATTTGGGACCTATACACTATCTTATCTAAGATCATGTCTTTAATAAGCTTAAGATGATGCTTTGCAATTATAGTTTTGACAACAAACAGGGCAAAACTCTGCAAAAGCCTCGTCAGTTCTATTCAATCGTTCAGAAGTGTTCAATCGTTGCTAGCTAGTTCAAAGTTATTTCAGTAACTCCAATATCCAGTACTACCAGCGGTGCACTCGAGTTTTTAAATCAATTGGTTTAGCAACTGGTGTTGAATGTATGTACAAATAGTTGACTTCTCAAGGGCAAATCCAGTATTATAGTTAGAGGTTCAACAGAAAGCAAGCATTTAAGCTAAAATCGTGTATTTATGTTAAAAAATCACTTAAAACGCAGGCGAATGTAGTAAGTTTCCGCTATGCGCAGGTGCAAGGAAGGGCTGGATCACAAAAGTTTATTATATGTAGTCGTACAAGGTTGTTTTCACGGTTCATTATCTATAAGTAAATTATTTCCTGATTTCGCCCCTACTCTTCATCAAGAAAAACTTGAATTAGAAACATTACTATAAAATCAATTAGTTGACTGTCCAATATGAATTAATTGTATAGAGTTATAGTAAGAATGTCTAATATAATCTTGATAAGCTACTGAGTTTCAAACCATATCTTTTGAGGCAAATTTAAAAGGCCAATTTAGATTTCAGATGATCAATTTTTGTATAAAGAACAAAGGCACTATAGTATAGATGCGAAAAATTCAAACCAACAACAAAACGCTAAAAATAGCATGATAAAGTATATTAAGAACTGTAAATGAGAAACCTGATGAGTTGGTTGTGGAACAGTGGTCAGCACGTCGTGTTTCACTGTTTTGTGGAACTCATCGCAATCACTTATTGTGACTGTACTCTTCTCATAGGTAAGGATTTTCAGTGTGTTTGTGAGCTTTTTCGTTGAGCTGGATGAATATCTAGTCAGCATAGCCTAAAAAGATGAACAAGCATAGTATCAAGATTTCGAAAATAATTTTTACAAATCAAGTATCATATGTACAGATAACAATAGTTTGAATGTTGTACTACTCTAAAAAGAAATTCAAAAGAATAATTAATAGTTTATGCAGAATATCAGGATAGTTAGGTATCTACACTCAGATATAGTATGTTCTATGTAGAGGAATAAAAGTAGAGGTACCTGCGGAGCAATATTAAATTAGTTTGTATAACTTTGCTGAGCTTCAATGTAACTTTCTACCAAGAAGCAGCACTGGAAAGTATTTGGTTCCACTCAATGATTTATGATTTATTTAGGCCAATGCTTTTTGAATGATTTCTTTGTATACTATATTGTACGTTGAATGATCATCATCGTCATCTACTGTAGATGGTCGAATTAGCACTCTTACACAATTGGAACTCTTTGCTCTTGATAGGGCTACGTATAATTGTCCGTGTGAAAAAACAAGCTCTCGTAAATAAATTCCAACAAAGTCCATCGTTTGACCTTAAGCTTTATTTATTGTCATAGCAAAACATAATCGTAAAGGATATTGCATTCTTTTGAAAGGAACATGTAATTTTTCATCTGCTGACGACAACAACAGTATTCTCGGAATAAATACATGTGTATTTTGAAGTCTCCACTTGCAACTGTAGCACTTATAATATGTTTTTGAAGATCATTACAAATAAGTCGAGTACCATTGCATAATCCTTCACAAGAATTTAAATTTCTCAATAGCATAAGAGGACAATATTTTTTTAATGTTAATCTATGAGGAGGTAAACCAGCAGGATGTAAGGCGTGTGTAGAAAATCTTCATATTGACTTTGATCATTTGCTTCAATAGTTTCATCAAATGCAACATATGTTTTAGCATCACCAGGAAATTGAGATATAAGTAAATTATTCATTTCATCAACAAAGTCATTTTTGTTGTCAAAATTACTCGTGAAGTGAGGGAAGATATATTAGAGAAAGAAGTATGAAGATCTGGATAAGTTACTTTAAACAGGAGATCTAACGATTGATTTTCAGAAATGAATGAAATAACGAAATAATCTGGTATTTTAATTTTATCATTGTTATGTGTTTTTTCTGTTCCATTTTCTATTCTCAACAAATATTCATAGTATGTAGTATCTGTCTTTGCTCGCATATTCTCAGATAATCGTAATTTTTTGAGTTGATTCTAAATTTCAGAATATAATAAACTTTCTCGAATAAAATTATTTTTCTTTCCACTTCGAACCACAGAGAGAGTTTGTCTAAAATCACCACCAAATACAATCAATTTGGCATCACGTAGCTGCACGGGAACTTTGTTTACTGATGTTACATGAAAATTTCTCATCTATTTCAATAGAAAACTTAAAATGGTAGTAAGCAGTTCGACCTCCGGGGAGAATGGAAGCTGCAACACCCGAAGTTGTTGTTGCTAAGGCAACAAAACTTTTTGATTGCACAACAGCTAATAAAGCTCGATATAAGAAAGTTTTACCAGTTCCCCTAGGTCCATCAATGCAAAAAGCTCCTGATTTGCTGGATAATACTCTATTAAGAACTGTATCATATGCTATTTGTTGTTGAGTATTTAGTTTTTTCTGTAGCAACAAATCTTCTTCTTTAACAATGATATTTCTCTCAAATAGACAACCATTGGCTTCTTTAATAGATGCTGAAGATTTTATTTTCTCTGTAATCAGTTTATATTCATTGATATCATGTCCCATTAAATGCAGAAAGTCATTGATATAATTTAAAACCGTATATCTAATATCTTTGGTATTTATGTTCGGTAACATTTTAAAGTCCCCTGACATTGGGCTTTCAAATTGTTTCCAAATTTCTGCTGGATTAGTAGGATTACAGTAGATCAATAACATTGCAAATAAACGCCATAAACTATAAGGCATTTGGTAGCTAACAACTTCAGATATACATTCTATCAAATTGTTATCACAATGTGACAAACCTATTTTTTCTGCAGACTCCCTAAATGTATTACAATATTTACCATCCACTTTAAGTAAATCTTCATACGATTTTGGTCCTCTGACATTCATCAATAATAATCTAAGGTAATATCTTTCTCTTTCTGTTGGATGAGATGTTACAATACGACCAATAACAGAACATTATTTTCGACGTGTCTACATCTTATATGTTGGTGACCATATGAAATATTCAAGAAATTCTTTATATAATAATGATAGTTGTATAGCATCAAGATTCATTGTATTTATGGCGAAGAATTCAGTTAACATTGTTTTTCCCACCATTGAATTATTTAAAATTTTATCCACTTTGTCGACACTTTTAAAAGAAACAAATTGTTGTCCTTTCAAATGTAATTGAAGATAGCATATAGCTGGAGTCATCTCACTTATTGGAAATCTAACTAATCGCCAAGCTGCCTCAGGAGGTGAAACCACCTACTTGATTGATATTCTTTTATTTCATCAACATCTGTATTTATATCACTACTATGTATTTGGAAAGTAATTTTGTCATGTCCTTTACAAATATATTTATAGATGTATTTGACAACTTTGATATCAGAACAAACTTCGACATTCATGTGACAATTGTACTTGCATAACAAAAAAGGGTTATATGGAACAACCCATGAATTGTCTAGGAAGAAACCATTTTTTTTAATACATTCTGTGATTTTTCTTCTATATATTGGATATGAATTTTTCCCTTTAGATGTTTGTTCAGCAAAATCTTTGGGATATTTGAATTTACAATAACCTTTTTTTTTTCATACAACTATTCGTGGGGTTTATTTTACAACAAGGTCCATGTATCATATGTTTAATAACAAGCAAATATAAGTTATGATCTTTTGCATTATCAGGTAATTCAGCACAAACAAATCTATCATAAGCTTCAGGAGTCAATAGTTTGTGCTCAGTAGAAAGTATAATGAGAAAATGAGCATGAGGAAGACCACGTTTTTGAAATTCTATAGTATACATAAAAGCAGCAACTTTTCCAAAAATTTGATTCTTCAATATGTCCTTTTTTAATTCTTCTACCTTTGCTTTGAATATCCTACTAACTAAATCCGACCTATTTTGGACCTCATCAACGAATATTAGATGTTGTTTTATTTTTGGCCATGATGGATTACAAGTCATAGTTATAAACAAGTAAGGTTTACCAAAATGTTGTACTAATGCAATAGCATCCATATATCGTCGACACATATCTCTTGGTCCTCCTATAAAAGTAACAGGAAAGTTTTTCTTTCCAATTTTGGAGGCTTCTCTTTCTCCAGATTTTAAAATATCAAGGATTCCTTGCAATACCTCAATTCTAAATAAATCTTGGTTGAATGAGAAAAAGTCTAATCTTTGTGTTTCCAACTTTATGTATACGTCTACTATAAATTGTTGTAATATTCTTCCACAATGTAATATTTTATTTGTTTCATTTTCTCTCATTTGGAATTTATAGCAATAATACTCACGACAAGATATTGTATCTTCTTTTCGTTCCCTTTTTTTTAGTGAGGTAGCTTACATTTCAAGAAATTGATCTATTGAATACATATTTGATATACTGGGCAACTGTTCATGCTCACAATGAGCTCTACCTCAAGTCACACTATTTGTTCGGATAATTCTTTTGATTCCACAGTGCCGTCCAATTCTCTCCATATGGAAACAATAATGGCTACTATAATGGGTCATAACATCCATAGTAATAATTTACTAACTGAGTTTTGTTACTATGAGTATAAATTCTAATACGAGGCGCAGAAATAGAGTGTTTTGAATTTTCTTTAATCCATATTGTTGCAATCTCTGAGGCAGTAGGTAAGTTATAAGTTCTTTGATGTAAGGTTGAATCACATCTAAGTGCAATATAAAAATTTGATATGTCTGAAATATTTAGAAGAGATCGGACGAAAATACTGTATGGATTCACTTTTCATATGTTCATCAATTTCTGCACTATTGATTTGCTAACTTTACCTGAGCAAGCCATTCTATTAGCAAGTTCATTATCATTATCATAAAAGTATAATTGTAAATTTCGGGGCTTCTCATTTTAAGGAACCAAATCATCTATAAAATGATACATTTTTCCTTGAACCTTGAATGTATAAATACCCGAGTTTCTTTTTGCTGGCTCTTTATCATATTTAACACCAAGTGAAGTGAACGCAAACATATTATTGTATGTTCTAATGTAAGTGCGAAAGTTTTCGGATTTCTAAGTTTTTCAAAGTATAGGTTGGATAATTCAGTCGGCATTTTATGTGATGTTAATCTTATTGAACCACTACTACAGCAAAATCCTGGAGGCTCATATTCAAACCTTTTTGCATTACAATATTGACAGTTCGAAACCCTTTTTAAAGTGACGTAGTCACTTCGTTGCTCAATTGTAGCTAGATATAGCTTTTTGATGCATCGATTATCTGAATTTTAAAAAACTATCATTAGATAAAAAAGAGTGCCAATGCAATGGGAAAATAAATGATATTGTACTACAAGATTTGTATGAACCTTTGGTGGCGAGGGTTTGGATATTTTGGTTAGATGTGCTACAAGTGCCTCCTTACATGCAAACAAACATATATCACAAACAATAATTCATACAAAATATATCTGTGGGGGAAATATAGTATCGAGGCAAACTTACCATTTTCATGAATCACAAACAGGCTATGTATATCTTTTGTTTTTTCTAGATTAGCATGAAACGCAGTCAGACGTGGTTGATGGCGGACCTCTGGTACAAATAACAGCTAAGATATTTAAAGTAGGCACCGGTTTTGGTAACAGTAAAATATTAAGTACGACAACGTAAAAGTATGTGGTATATAAATGTGAGTTATAATATCACCTCTTTCATGAAGTGATGGCAATTCTCTTATGGGAAGAGTTGTTCGTTTTTGAAGCTCTGGGTTGTACCAAGGAGATGTTGGCTGGTTTGATGTATTTCCTAATATAGAAATAGTCATCCTCTGTAATAAAGTAGGCATAATACATCACAATGGAAGAATGTAATGTGAAGGCGAAGTTACCTATTTCATAAATCACAAAAGGGCTGCATATGTGTTTTCCTTTTTCTAGATTATCATGCGATGTAGTTACATGTGATTGAGGGTGGACACCTGGTACCAAGAACAACCAGAGTGTTTAGAGGATGAAATTAATTGTTAGTATGTGCGAGAAAAAACATCAAAAACCACAATATAATGGCTATTATAATATCACCTGCTTCAGCTGGTAGAGATGATTCTTGTATGGTAAGGGCAGTTTGTTTTGGAAGACCTGCTTTGCAACAGAATGATATTCATTCTTGAGGGACAATGGCAACTGGATTTTGAAGGTTAGACCTAGCGGAAGCTTTTGTTTTCATACGCCGTGCCAACAACAATTGTTCTTTTCTATCAGCAGATATGCGGCTATATGTATCACGGCACTTGAGTTGTGCCATATCTTTCATTTTTGTTGTGTATAAATATTTGTTTGATTCATTTGAATCCATCCGGTATTGACGTTGAAATTCCCCCTTTTTTTAACCTATAGATGTTTATAGTCCAAGTCAGTAATGAGATATTATAGAAAGCACATAAATTATCTTCAATACTTTCCAACTTAAATTACTTAATCAAAAAAATGCACAAAATTAACAAAACCTAGAAAATTCAAATTATCGCAGGATCAAATAATTTAAATCCAAAAGAGGAAAAACAAATTATTAATAACAACAACTAGGAATAATAAAATCAACCACTCCTTGAAAAAAAACTGCAAAAAACTGATTAATGCAAAGTCTGTTTCTTTGAGGAATTAACTGAAACTTTCACAATTCGAAACTAACTTTATAATATAAAGAATTATTTCGTGTAGCTACTAATTTGACAGGTGGACAATGAATTCATTGCCAAGGAAAAAGCAATTACATCCGATTGTTTAAATTTTCCTTTATCTCTCAGGTGCAACTTTTTTACTCTTTTAGAATTTAGAAGTACATTTTTGCAGTTAGCCACATTAGGGATAACAAGTTATGATCTTTTTGTGTAGCAAAAACAAACTGGCATAACTGAAATTGGGCATAGGAAGATCCATAATTTTCTCAGCAACTTCTATTTCATCTATACTTTCTTCAATCAACTTTTGTACTTCGACTTCGGATTAATTAATAAATCCAAATCGATCTTCGACTCAGCATAACACTCTAGCCGATCCTGTGCACTCATACGAACAACAGATTTCACTCTTTTTGTAAACTTACTACTACTAACAACTTCTTCTTTAGGAAACACACGCAGTTCTACAAGAAAATATATTTTGTTGGGCTTCAGCTCCTGTTCTTACTCTAATGGCTTAGCCCAAGTCCTATATTTCATGACTTGTTCATATTACAGTAGAATATGGGCTGAGTAGTCTTTAACTATGTCCGAAGTTGTTATTGGTGTGTTCTGTTTCAACATTTCGCCGTTAATCTTCATCACGTTTGTCTTCTTATTGTTTCCTCTTATGTTGTTCCCCATTCTCTCTCTCTTTCTTTTCCAGCAAAATATTAGATTTGTTTTGGATTATGGTTGCTCCACTTATATTGTGGTAAAATTATATGGACCAGGAAGTAAATGCAAAGTCTGTTTCTTTGGGGAATTTTGTCATACACGTAGTGTCAAAACAGGCACTAAATTTTCTGTGGACTAAATTGATACTATCAAGAGAAAACAAATATATACAGGATGAAATCAACTCATAAATATGATCGAAAAAAAGAACCATTACCTGAAAATTTTGACAATTCGAAACTAACTTTAGAATATAAAGTCATTTCGTATAGCTATAAATTTGACAAGCCGACAATGAATTCGCTGCCAAGGAAAAAGCAATTACATCCTATAAAAAGAAAAGACACAACAAAGCTCTACTAAATCCTTACAAAAATCCAAGACAATCATCATCAGAGAAAGGAAAAAGAAAATATATCAAAAATAACTTGAAACAAAACATGGAGAACATTATTATGAGACATTGGAAGAAATTATTACCTTCACCAATTGAAGAAATCGAAAAGAACAGAGATGAATGATGAAGAAGATATGCAAGAGTGGTGAAACGATAGATATGAGTGTGAATCATATACGTGGAAGAACCTTATACATTTATCCTATTTGAAATGACGAAATTGCCCTTAAATCTGCCAGGCGGGCATGTTGACCAGCTGCCTGGTTCAGATGCTTCATTCCCACTTATAATATAAGGTAACTAAATAAATATTGACTGTCAATCTTTTGAATTTTTCGTAAGAAAGACCTCGTAGGCTTCGAAAAAGTTGACCTTTTCTGTTAAAGAAGATTAGTTTCTTACGGTTAGAGAAGTGTGTTGTACATGTGCTTAATGTCAAGCCATCAATCGATATAAAATATATATAAAAAAATTTATTTGAAAATAGAAATTGATTCGAAAAATTGAAAATAGGTTACTTTATGAATTCAACCATGCATGAAGTATCTGTATTTTGATCGTTTCTTATGGCGTGAACTATCACATAAAGGATAATAACAAAAATAATAAATAGTAATAGATCAGAAATTACAATAAAATAATATAATTAGACCTAATTTTTACATAAAAATTTCTCAAAGTCCGATCAAAGATTTATCTGTCAATTGTAAACTACAGTAAAAAAATACTCAGAATAATACGATAAACCCTAACCTCTACAAAAAAATTCTTAAAGCCCGATCGAACGTTCATCTACTAACCATATTAATAAAGAAAAATACAAATAGTAACCGAATAGAAACTACAATAATTGATATTTTAGAATAATACTATCAGCCTAACTTTAACACGAAAAAATTCTCAAAGTCCGATCGAATATTTATCTATAATATAGATTTGACTAGAACAGAAATTACAATAAAATAATATGATAATTGCGATATTAGAATAATATGATTAGACCTAACCTTTTATAATTATAGACGACATCTTCAAAGATCATTGAAAGGATAGTTACAAGAATATCTAAACTCAAATTATGGGCCTGTTGAAATCAAAATAAAAAGACATACGTTGTGAGTGCTATTGTATTGTCATAAAAAGAAATAATCTTAATTATAGAAGTCGAAAATCTTTTCATCTAAGAAAGAAATTACCTAAATATGAAAGATTTTGGTTTTGAAAGTAAAAGTCAGTTACGTATCAAATTATTTATAAAACTGTCTTACCTTTTTTTACTTAAATTTTATAAGATTAATTACCTACAAACATTTTCGTAAGACTTTAACCGTGATATCACTAATTGGGTCTTCTTTTTCTTTTGGTACTAGTTGGCTACGTTATGTACGGTCCAATGTTGATCCTTAAAAATTCTATTTTATGTCTAATTCTATTATTTTATTAAAACATTCACTTGATTGGTTGATAAATTCTAAGTTAAGCATATATTATTATATTTAGATTGATGAAATTTATATAACAATATATTAAGTTGTTCAAATTTTTATGGCATTGATAGTCAATTATATTTTTTAAATAATTTTAAATTTTTAATTATTGTGATTTTTAATATTTTCTCTCCTATTCTACTAATAATTAGATGTGACATAGTAAAATTAGTATAAAAAATACTTGTGATTATTTTTAAGTGGTCTCATATAAGACTTCAAGTTAATTAAAAGCATCAAGAGTTAGTTTATCATTTTATATCTATTTTATATTTTTTATTAAATATTATTAATTTTTTAATACTTAAATGACTTATAAAAATTAATTATGGGTGATATAGTCAAATCACAGTTGAAGTAGCTAAAACAATCATGTCATAAATGTCTATTTTAGTTTTTTTATTAAATATTATTAATTTCTTAATACGTAAATGACTTATAATAATTAATTAGGGGCAATATAGTAAAATCACGGTTGAAGCAGCTGAAGTAGACATGTCGACCATGAGCAGCCTGCTCCAGCTGCTTCATTCTCACTTATAAATTTTTTAAGTTGTTACCTATTATAATTGATAATACTTTTTTGGCATTGTAATTTAATATTTTAAGATTTTAGTTATTATAATTTATAATACTTTCCTTGCTCAAACTTTTGTGGAATTGATAGTCAATTATATTTTACAAATAGTTTAAGTTTGTAATTATTGTGATTTATAGTACTTTTTCTTCCATTGCAATTTAAACAACACAGATAAAATTTTGAGAGTCAACCAAATATTACTATTGAAGTAGCGAAGCAGATATGTATTAAATGACTCATAATAACTAACTAAAAGTGATATAGAAAATTTGCTATGAAAAAACTTGAGAAAAAATTTAAGTGGGTCTCATATAAGATGCCAAATTAATTTAAAGTATCGATATTTAATTTACCATTTTATGTCTGTTTTTTTTATTTTTATTAAATATTATTAATTTTTTAATACTCAAATGACTTATAATAATTAATTAGGAATCATATAGTAAAATAACGATTGAAGCAGCTGAAGCAGACATATCACAATATTTATTTTATTTTTTATTAAATATTATTAATATTCTAATACTTAAATGTCATATAATAATTAATTAAGGGTGATATAGTAAAATTATGGAGCAAGTAGACAACTGGAAGCAGGCATGACAACCGCCAACTGTCTGCTTGAGGTGGCTGCTAACTCGCTCTTCTACATCGAAGCTTGTGCCAGCACGAACCCAATAAATGTTACCTTTTTATCTCAATTTATGTGGTACATATAAAATTTGAAAAGTCAATAATTTTTTTTTTTGTATATTTTTAAATATTTTACGTTATTAGTTATTGATGTATAGTACTTTTACATAATTTTTTTAGATATTATATGTTAACTCTTTCTGTTCCAATTTATGTGACACTGATGAAATATTTGAGAAAGTCAATCAAATTTATTATATAGTTTTAAATATTTTAAGTTGTTAATTATATTATGATTTATACGACTTTCTATGTAATTTTCAAGTAATATCCTTCTATCCCAATTTATAGGAAATAAATTATTAATTATTGTAATTTATAATATTTTTTACACAATTTTCAAACATATAACAAGTTTAATGAAATAATTAAATTAAAATTTAGAGAATCAATTGCATTTTAAATATATTTTTAGATTTTTTAAGTGGTTAGCTATTGTAATTTATAATACTTTTTTGACATTTTAATTTACTATTTTAAGTTGTTAACTATTGTAATTTATTATACTCTCCTTATTCAAACTTTTGTGTCATTGATAGTCATTTATATTTTAAAAATAATTTAAGTTTTTAATTATTGTGATTTATAATACTTTTTCTTATAGTCCAAATTTAAGCGGCGCTGATATAATTTCAAAAGTCAACCAAATATCACGATTGAAGTAGTGGAGCAAACATGTCTTAAATGATTCATAATAACTAATTAAAAGTGATATAGCAAAATTGTTAGAAAAAAATACTTGTGAAATTTTTTTTAACTAGGCCTCATTAAGATGTCAAATTAATTTAAAACGTCAAGAGTTAATTTATCATCTTATGTTTATTTTACCTTTTTATTAAATATTATTAATTTTTTAACACATAGATGACCTAATTTAAGGGTGATATAGTAAAATTACGGTTGAAACAACTAAAACAGACATGTTATAAATGTCTATTTTACCTTTTTTTTTTATTAAATATTATTAATTTTCTAATATCTAAATAATATATAATAATTAATTACGGATGATATAGTAAAATTACGGAACAAGCAGGCAGCTAAAAGTAGAATTGAAAACCACCAGCTGCCTGCTTTTAGCTGCTTGCTATTCACGCTTTCCCTTATTATATAAGAGGGAGTTGGCCAAAGCACAGGCCTCTCCGTGACATGTCTGTATCACTAGATGAGGGGCATTTTGGTCGTTTTGTTGTTTAGCTGAGTAATATTGCTTCTTATATAACGCGTGGACTACAATTTTTGTTGCCATTGCTTCTTTGAATTAAGCTTCTGTGTGCAAAGCAAGTGCAAAGTTGATAGTTTCCTGTCCAGTTGATTTTGGTAACATTTCGGTTGGAATTACACAGGTCGCTGATAAATTTTTCCAACAATGGTTGTTGTTTTCTGTGGGATTTTCTCAGTTGCAGTTCTAAGAATTTTTTTCCTCACCTTCTCATTGTATTGCACAGGTTGCTGCTAAATTTTTCCAACAATGGTTGTTGTTTTCTATGGGATTTTCTCAGCTGCAGTTCTAAGAATTTTTTTTCCTCACCTTCTCATTGTTTATATTTTTTCCTTGATTTTTATTTCCTTGTACATCATCTTACATGTTTCATAAGAGTTACAATTTTTACCCGAAAAGTTTATTTGTTTTGAAGGTGTTTGACAAAATTATTCAATGAGTTTAATTTTTACACAGAAAGTTTATTTGTTGTGAAGGTGTTTGAATAAATTCTTCAGTTAGTATAGAATTTCCAGTTTTACGGGTGAAACACAACATTGTCATGGTGTCTCATCCCATAACATCAGTTTTCGTTGTCATTGATATTGTTGTTGCTGCAGTTGTTGTTGTTGTGTGACAATTGATGTGTCTAGAGTTAATAGGCTAACAAAGCTATGCCCGTAGCTTGGCGGGCCAACCCGAAAGGCCTCATTTGTAGAGCAACTATGCTTCTGCAGCCATGTTTGACAATATTTTCTTCAATGAGTTCAGTTTTTACACAGAAAGTTTATTTGTTGTGAAGGTGTTTTGACAAAATTCTTCAGTTAGCATATAATTTTCAGTTTTATGGGTGAAAACACAACATTGGCATGGTGTCTCATCTCATGACATCAGTTTTCGCTGTCATTGATATTGTTCTGCTGCAGTTGTTATTGTTGTGTGACGATTGACGTGTCTAGGGTTAATAGGCCAACAAAGCTATGCCCGTACCTTGGCGGGCCAACCCGCCTTAACTGTGGTTCTGCACCTATGTTTGAGAAACAAATGGACTATTAGCTGTTTTTTGTGAAAGAATTGTGTCATTTAGATGTTTATATTGTTTACTTGGCTGAATAGTAGACACACTGCTTAATTATATTTGGTATTTTTGGCCTGTTTTCTTACTGTTTTAAAGTTATTATGTACGTTAGTACATATTTATGATAAGAAATTTCTAAAGCCTTGTTTGAAGTATTTACATTTTTGTACTTATCAAATTAAACTATCTTGTTAGAACATAGGGAATAAATTTTTTGTAGGTAATCAACAAATTGACCTGCATATGATGCTTACATCAACCTGATAAATATATGTTATGTGTTTGCACATACTATGATCTTTAAAACATATCATAAATAAACCATCATTTATCTTAAGGGCCTGCTACTCTACTTAGTTAAGTTGTTCTATTGGAAACCGGAAGTTTCTGTGGTATGTACAGATACATCTATATGGATATCTTAATGGTCTGCTTACCGAAGTTGTTCTTTGGATTGACTTATTGTATTTGCTTTTAAGCACACTAACATTGCTTCTTCACCTCTTCCTTTTTATCCATGAGGTTGTGATGATGACTAATGAAGTTTGTCTAAAATTGAGTCTTCTTTTGGAGCTTTCTCCGTATCTTGGCAGGGCAACCAGTATGGTCTACAGTCGTGGTAGATGTGTTGCTTCTTTTTGCCTTGCTTATAATATCTGAGCCTTAAATTAGATGTTTCTACAGTATGTATACGTACACACATTCATCATCCATTTATTCTTTTATATTTCTCTTTATTTTTATTGGAAACCGAAAGTTTCTATGGTATGTACAAATACATATACACAGATATCTTAATGGTCTAGTTGCCAAAGTTGTTGTTTGGATTGGCTTATTTTATTTACTTTTAAACACACTAATATTGCTTCTTCACCTCTTCCTCTTTATCAATGAGGTTGTGATGATAACTAATGAAGTCCGTCTAAAATTGATTCAGCTATTTAGAGCTTTCTCTGTATCTTGCATGCAGTTATCTTTTTAAAAGATTGGTTATTCTCAGCCAATGTAAATTTTTAGCAGCCTCAAATACGTATAAAATAGTACCTCTGTCCAATTCAATTGTAGAATAGCTAAAATCGAAATATGTGTATCCTTTAGAGGATAAAAAAGCTAATAAATTACTGAACTATATTTTCAAATAACAACAATAATTTTTGTTTGAAAATGCACAAAAAAGTAAATAAATGGAATAGAGTAAGGCCAACTAATCTTGTCTCTCATGAAAAAAAACTAAAAACATGCATCTTAATAATAAACAAATAAAATATCAATACAAAAACTCTTATTGACTTCCACACATCTTTTGGTCTAGCACCTCATCAACTACTTTCAACAACACTATCAACAGAAGGACCATCTTCATCCATAGTAGCTCTCTCTATACCACACACTGAAACATCTTAGCAAATTACTAATGTAAAGGACAATTTATAACTTTAAGGAAAATTGCATAGAGAGGATGACGATAACTCTTTCAGTTGAGGACTTGGTCGAATCAATTTTCAATATATAATGTGCCCAGATTCTTGAGGATTGATGAAGCCTTAATTTTCTACAACAACTTCAAAAAGTTCTATACTCAGAGAACATGAATGTAAAAGACATGTGAGATATTTCGTTAGTTATAGACAAACTGAGTTATCAGACTTAATGTGTTTCAAATTTGGGAAGATAGAGAATAATTAGTGCTTCACCTCAAAGAATATGGGTAATTTTAAGTGAAAGTCCAAAAATATAGGATGATTTTGGATTTTTTCTTCTGAAGAGGAAGCTAATGCTCCTTCTTACATACTGAACCTAAATTCAAAAGACATTATCTCCCTATTTTGTATCCCTTTAAGACTCCAATTAATTTGCGCTTTAGATTCAAAAGTAAATTTAGTATTGCCAATGACTTAAATTAAAAGAAAACGACTTGAATGAAAAGAAAATTGAGTTAGCTAGATTTATACATTTAATTGAACTGAATGCAATACATATATCTTTTTTGAGACAAACCTGAATACAATACAAATACTCATAAATAGGTTATTTGATCCAGAAAAAAGTTTAACAAGATAAAAAGAAAGATGAGTTGCCACTTACCAGTTCATCATTCCAAAAACAACCAAGAAAATTTTAGTAGAATGATATTGAAAATACCTTAAACATGTTCTCAATAATATACATCCAAGTAAAAAGATGAGGCGACTATTGTCTCCTTGTGAGTATAATTCACATGGATGATTGGTGCATATTCTCTATTTTTTTTTTGTTTTTCAAAAATGTTTAGACCTGCAAGCATTCCAGTGAAAGTGTTCATATAGATTCATTTTAGATACCAATTTACAAACCTAGGTGGTTATACATAAAAAAAAAGGACATGTGCTTGCCTATGTGGTGCAACTACAATGTAACATTATTTTTTTAACAGAACTTAGGTAATTAATAAAACTTAATTTTATCAGACATATAAGAAATTTGCTTAAATAACGACAAACTAAAATGACAATAGCAGAAACCTAAAACGTCACTTCACCAAAAGGCGCGACCAAATTCCTATTCTATTTCTTCCTCAACTCTTCATAATATTAACATCTTCTACTATTGAAATTGAATAACTACTGAAATTGAACAACCACATCTCTAATGCTCTCCCTATACTTTATGACATGCCAGATTCTTTCAAACATCCCAGGTATATTACTTCCCCTTCCTTACTCAAATTCATTAAAACTGACACACCAAAGACCACAGAACTTCACCAATTTCTAATTGTATTTTTTAGATTTCATATGATTTGTATGCTTTGTCCTTTTTAAATTGTGGATACTTTGTCATTATTTAATTTGAATGCTTATTAGTTTGTTCTTGTTTCCAGCATCTCTTACTTTGAGGTTTTCTTCAACTATTCTTTCACACTCTTCTTCAGAACGCAAGAAAACCTCAATCGGCTCCGATATGCTACTTTTCTTTGTTTACTAAATTAATTTACTTCTATTGCAACACTGACCTTTGTATACCATTCACTTTCTAACCATCACCTTTAAACTTTAACAAATATGAAAGCTTTGTCATTTTCTAATTTACATTATTTGTTGTTCTTTCCTGCATCTCTTACCATCAATACTTCCGTCAAATAAATTTAGCTATTCTCCTTCACACCTCACTATCACCCCACTTCCAAATAATTATTAGAGATGCTCGAAAAACCTCTGATGACTACTTTTTTTCTTTCTCAACGAAATTATTTTACTTAAATCATTCAAAACTAGGACCATGACTACTTTCTAAGAGATACTCTTAAATGATTTGTTATTTTCTACTTTAAAATATCCCATGTTCCTACCAGCATTTCTTAACATCACCATATCCATCAATAGACATTTGTCATTCTCCTTAACAGTTCACAACATTCCACAATACATTCGCATTATTATTCACGAACAACCTTCAATAGGCCTATTTATTCTATTGTTCCATTCTATATCAATTCATTTTCCTTCTATAACAACAAATATTTTCATATACATTTACACTTTCACTGATCGAAGTAGTTACCTATTGGAAAGGTTTCAGTGATGAG
This sequence comes from Capsicum annuum, assembly GCF_002878395.1. NCBI lineage: Eukaryota > Viridiplantae > Streptophyta > Magnoliopsida > Solanales > Solanaceae > Capsicum > Capsicum annuum. The sequence continues at coordinate 95,211,791 of NC_061119.1, forward strand.
TACATATTTGTAAACACAAAATAACTGAAGAATAGATATCTAAAGTTTACATGAACAAATGAATTTTCAAGAGTAACCGGTGTAGGCCATTGTACTAGGCCACATCTCCGCAGAGCCTCTACAGACAAGTTTTACGATATAACAGCAAGTTGTTAACACATGCGTGCAATACCTCAACTTTTAAAGTAACAAATTTCAAATCTCAAATTTACAATGACAAAAACTATAAATAAAAGAATATAGAACCTCAGGGTCAAGGAACCATTTGAAGTTTAAGAGTGACCTCAACAGGCCCTCATTCTGCACTCCTTCACATATCTTTACTCAGAGAATCGAGACTTGGTCATAAAGAGTATTTTTGTTACACCTGGATGGAGGAATTCAGTGCAAGAATTAGCCAGTGAGTGCTTCAATTAAGTAAATCAATTAGATAAATTTGAACAACAACATTGTATTCAGAAAGCTAAATATATTAACAATACAATTATCTAAAATACTTAACATTAGGAAAATAATAAATTACAAAATAAAAAAAATCCCAAAAATAAAGATGTATTATGCTATCCCATCTTATACCCAAAATCACGAGTCAAATATGATGGCATAACTAGAACAATTATACCAAAAAAAAAATAATTACATTGAAAACTCAGATGGAAAAGGAAAAGGAGAAGAAAAAGCCAAAGAATAGAGAAAAAAAAAATTACCAATTGCTATTTTCTGCTCCTACTCTGTTATAGGTTTGTTCATTTGGGGAGAATAGATATCCATTGGTTTCAATAAATAGTTGGAGAGAGATTGTGGAATAGGGTAACACTTTTTTTATGAGGACGATTACGAAAATATAAGAAGTGTCTCTTGGAATGAAAATTGTACCAATGTTTTTTTTACTCTTTTATGTTGTATATATAGGAGTAGAATGAAGGAGAAAATAGATAATAAGAAAGCCTACTCATTGAGGAATACCATATCAACAAGGCTATGTTTCTCCTATATTTATGGTTGTCAAATGGTAGCTTGATCGCTTATGGCCTTGTGTATTTGTTTCTCCATAGCATCCTCCGAGCTCCAAGCTATTATCCATATATAGAATCCCCTTCTAATATTACCTATGCTAACCATGCTCGTATCATCATCTTCATCTTTAAAAGGATTTATCCTCGAATCTAAAACTTGCAAAAACATATGAAGAACAAGCAACCAAGAAATCCTCATAGTATGAGCGTTAGCTCAATGTCTAACACCAATATCAACATACCAAAGAGGCACAAATTTAAAAGATAACCAAAAATCCTTTATGTTCAATAAGAGAAATGCATTATACAACGTACAAAGGTTTCAACTATGATAAATATCATGGAACAAAGAAATCACAAAGGTCCTAAAACACAATTGTTCCCTATTCCACCATAAAACCATACAAAGGTAGTGTCATCATTGGTTCAAACACTCATAAGGCTTTACCGGGGTCAAAGATATGAAATACACTCATAGTTTGATCACAAAAGTAAATGGACCAACCCAAGAAACCCCAACCTCTATATAAAGAAAATACAATACCAAAATGGACATCATCATATGCAAAGAGGTAACATAAAAAGGAAATAAAGATATGAGCCTCATCTAAGATGTTACCATGTACAAGAGTACTAACTTGCTCAACAGAGCTGGCAAGCAAATCGCTACAAGTTGGAATATCCAAGGATGGAATAATGACATTTAGGTATGCATTACCTTTCTTTCAAGACAACTTCCCACGGGAGGTAAGATAACAAATAGAGTAATACCACTAGAGGTGTTGACTAGTTGATTAGAAACTAATTCAATCCAAAATTAATGATCCTCCCAACAAGTCGTGTTCCTTTTATTCATAATATTAAGCATGCTCTTAAGAATATCATTCAATACTTCAAATTTTCTAACCCTATGAAAGTGACAAGAAGTCTTGAACATCCACGAACTCTTCCAAGTCATAACTCGCTTGTCATCTTGAACAAGCAACATATCAAAAGGAATGAAATTCCATGAAAATGGGTTAAGCAAACCCCCATATACCTCATTGGCACTCTTATCTTCACACAACATATTCCACTCATAGACATGAGTATCATCTTACGCAAGCAAATAATATAAAAAGGTTTCACACAAGTTAACTTCATTAAATGTATTCAGAAGAGAAGGTTCGCTCGTTGATTCAAGAATATTAAGTCCTTGACCAAGAATGGGAACACATAAATATGAAAGGATAATTATTGTAGATACCTCACATTCCTTTTGAAAACCATCCCTTTTAATAAATATACTATATTCTTTCAAAAAGAGATTTCTCCATAAAAAAGTATGTCATCATATTATAGTGGATTTTCAAAGAATTAATAGTCGTCAAGAGTGGCTAAACTTCCAATATTTAAGAACCACCACTATGTTCATTATTTATATTAGTCATGTCATCATTGAATAAGAGATTATTCCTAAGTTTATACTCCACCTCAAGAACCTCATGACAAGAATAAGAAATGGAATAAGCACCTAATAAATCATCATCTCTAATTAAAAATTCTATATGACTAACTACATAACCAACTATATCATTACCATCATTAAATTGAGGTTCCATTATCACATCACACAACTCCTTAATTAGTAGGCCATCTTTACAAGTAAATCGGTCATCACTACAATTAACACTAGTTGGTAGCATATCAAGCTCAAAAAAGTCATGCACATAATTACCACTATTATAGCTAACTTGCATTTGACTATCCTTATTATGTGACAACATATTTTTACTCAAGTCACAAGTGCTAACACTAGGTGGACTTAAATGATATTTCTAGAAAAATCAATCTAGTCAGCTATATGACCAACTTAGTCTTTGGGCACATGCACAATGTCATTATTATCATGAAACAAGATGCAATAAAGATTATCACAAGGGTTAATCTCACATATATACAAGCCACCACTTACACTCAATTGGCTACTATCCACACAACGATCTCCTACTTTCAAGAAAATATCAGGTTTAGCTTTGTTGTCTTGTAGCTCATTGGAAGGATTGCATTGAAACTTATTGGAACATATGTGCTACTTTGGGAAGTTTCTTAGCGCCTCATGATTCTTCATTACTTGAGGTGCCTCACTAGGCTTATTTTCAAGGATACCTACACAAGAATCAAGACAACTAGAAAATAAGCAGAGGTTACTAAATCTAATATAAGGTTGTGATAATCCTCTCACATCACTCCATAAAACCTCTTATTTTCCACTCTAGAGTTGTCACATATCACACCCATACTCCTTTCAATATTTTGTCTCTAAATTTTATTAGAGTTCAGATGAGTGCCATGGATCCCTTGTGAAAGGTTTGGAGGTCCCTTCAACTCTAGCTTCCACTTTGGTGCACAGGGAGTAGGCGTGTTGACTTGTATATTCAACTCCTTAGCACCAAGATCACAAGTAATAGTTTCCTTTGCCTCCAAAGGTAACTCCTTAAATTTAACTTTATGATACATAATTTGTCTTCTTTAGACTATTGACTTAACTTTTTCAAGTAGTCGCGAGCAATCATTTACTTTTTTATTCCATATTTCAAAGTTCTCTTCAAACCTTTCTGTAACGCCCCAGAAAATGGGTCCCGAAGCGTCACACGGTGCTTGAGGCTACGAGTAGCCCCAAGCTAACCCTTTGATCCATTTTCATTCAGTTCAACACAAATTAACGGGGTTTCTATAAATAACCCTCAAATTCAACAGAGTAATCATCATCCAAGAATAAAAGAATTTCAGAAAGATAACAAAATATGACTTATTAGTCAACTCCCAACATCTATACTAGTCTGACAAGCCTCTAAGAAAATCAATAAAACTAGCGAGCCATTGAGACATGCCCCAACTGACTCATACTCAGTTATCAAATGTAAACAATTTCGTGAAACCAATATCAGACATCACATCCTTGGAACATGAGGAGTCACCAAAATAGAAGATGTAGAACAGCGTGCCCAAAGAATCACTATCGAAGCTGGAACTGAGCACCTGAACCTACATTCTGAGAAAATGCAGCCCACATCCGAAGATGTGGGTCAGTGTCATGGAAGGAACCGAGTATATGGGGGTGTATGCAGTTGTATAAACATCATCATCATAAATATTTATAAGAAATATGCAGGATGTATGGAAGACTCACATAGCCCGAAGAAAATCATCATAATTATGAGAGGATGAAATAAGTACAATAACACATGTGAGTCATCATATAATTTGTCAATCACTTTCAGTTCATCAAGAATATCAATTCTCATAATGTAAATATCATTTAAATCTTTCAAAAGAATAACTTTCACTATTCAACTTTTAAATCACTTCACCATTCACCATAGACACAAGGAAATACACACACACTAGGAGATCCTATAACCGACATAAACCATGTGAGCTACATGGAGTCCAACGTACAACCCACTATAGAGAGAGCCGTCCTATCCTTTCCATCAGAGTAGGGCTATCGATATCAAATCCACACAAACTAGTGATCACTATATAAATCAGCCTTAGGCTCACTCCTACGGGGGCACATAGTTCTAGGGAAGTAAGGCCGCTTTATACCTCCCACTCGGTGCTAAAAATTTCTCCCAGACTTATCTTATATCATTTCAAAGACAATCCACAATAAAATAATTTTAGTAATATATAAATATACATTGGGAGCCATCATGCTTCCCATCTATCAAAATCAACCACGTTGTGGATTTCTTCTACACTCGAGTTCAAAACAACTCCATTAAGATCAAAAGGTCAAATCATTCAAAATATCTCAAATATTCAACATCAACGTGCTTATAACACACACTTTCTCAGAAAAACACAATTTCCAATGGGGATTCCCGACCCAAATATCAAAATCATGATAAATATCTTTCAAGATTCATGCTTTATATCTCCACACATGTAAATTCATCTTTCAAAATCATAAACATCAAGATTTCATAATAATCATCATAAGATATGGGTTCATGCTTCAAATTCATAAAAATCAAATAAAAATCATGCCTTTGTAAAGAAAATTACTTTTGGGCACAAGAACGAAAGAGAGTTCTTGTTGAAAAACCTCACATACCTTGAATGATGAACTTTAGATCAATACTCATTTTTGAGATGTTAACCATGCCTTTGAATGATGGTTCTTGGAGTTCTTGAACTAGGAACTTGGAATCTTGAATAAATTTGCAGAATTAATGGTGAACTTTGGAGGTTCTTGAAGTTGGATGTAGGGGCTTAGAGTTTTCTTTTTGAGGGAATTTGATGAAATATAACATACAATGCTTCTAATAGGCTTTAATATAGGGTTTAGATAGATTTTGGGTGAGGGAAAATGACCAAAACGCCCCTAAAAATCAAATAATTCTCGAATTTGTCCTTTGGTGTACAGTTTTGATAGTCTGAAGTAGATTAACCATAACGTTTTACTCCGCTATCCAAATTGGATGAAACCAATTTTATTAGAAAGAAGAGTCTAATATATTTCCATTAATATTTAGTATCTCACCCATATCATTGTGTATGAGGAGTTATGATCGTTTGAAGTTGATCCAAAAATTTGCTTTTGATAGGCTAAAGTAGATCGACCATAACGTTTTGCTCCAATAGAAAAATTGGATGAAACCAATTTCACTGGAAAGAGGACTCGCAGAGCTTTCCGTTGATATATAGTAGATCACCCAGATCATTATGTACAAGGAGTTATGATTGTTTAAAGTTGGAGAAAAAATACGCCAGGCCTCAATACTTTTTCCTGCACGTTTTACTGTTCACTACTATTCACGGTTCGATCGGAATGTTCATAACTCGTCACTCGGGTGTCCGTTTTGGATGATCCACATATCGTTGGAAAACTTATTTGATACTCTACGCAATGGTGGGTCATAATCTATGACATTCCACACGAAAAATTTATAATTTATTCTAGAAGATAGAACCTAACACGTTTACGGATAAAATTTCAACGAAAAATTTCCCGGGGTATTACATCATCCCCCATTGGAAACATTCGTCCTCGAATGACGCTAGACATGCCAAGATTAGATAGGGAATAGAGCATACATCTAAAAATATTCATTAGACTCATCACCACATCGTTTCTCACTTCGAATGCAACATAGATGCATAAATTCAAGAAACTACAGCTAAACACATAATAAATGACAGCTGAACTGCTGTAACTTTTATCAAAAGTGCATGATTTAGGAAAGAACGGTACCTTCAGCTTGATTGGAGTTCGCAGAAAATAGTTACGGGTACTTGGATCACATATCTGCCTCAGCTTCCCAAGTTGCACCCTCAACAGATTGGTTTCGCCACAACACCTTGACCAAGGGAACTTCTTTGTTCCTTAGTCTTCGGACACTGAAATCAAGAATCTCAACAGGAATCTCATCAAAAGAAAGATTTTCTTGAATGTCAGCACTCACAGAGGAATCCACTACCACAACATCGCTAATATGCTTTCTAAGCATAGGGACATGGAATATTGGATGAACAGAGGACAACTTGGAAGGCAACTCGACCTCAAAAGCTACCTTACCAACACGGCTAAGAATTTTGTAAGGACCAACATAACAGGGACTAAGCTTCCCCTTTTTTCCGAATCTCTTCACCCCCCTCATGGGTGAAATTTTCAGATACACTAGGTCACCAACTTCAAACTCAAGGTCTCTCCTTCTAACATACGCATATGACTTCTGGCGACTCTGTGCAGTTTTCAACCTTTTCCTAATCAACTAAACTTTTTCCATAGCCTCAAATACCGAATTAGGACCACTCACAACCGCTTCACCCACCTCGAACCAGCCTATGGGTGATCTACACTTCCTTCTATATAAGGCTTCAAATGGAGCCATGCCAATACTAGAGTGGAAACTGTTATTGTAAGCAAACTCTATCAACGGTAAGTGATCATCCCAACTTCCCTTAAAGTCAAGTGCACAAGCTCTCAACATATCCTCTAAGGTTTGGATGGTCCGCTCAGCCTAACCATTGGTCTGCGGATGAAAAGAAGAACTCAAAAGCACTTGGGTACCAAAACCCTTCTGAAAAACTTTCCAAAATTGCGAAGTGAACTGAGTACCCCTATCTAAAATGATAGACAAGGGAACTCCATGCAGTCTGACTAGCTCTCAGATATACAATCTAATGTAATCCTCAGCAGTATATGAAGTATAAACAGGCAAGAAATGAGCAGACTTAATCAACCTATCAACCATAACTCAAATAGAATCATGATGGGGTTGGGAAAGAGGTAAACCAATCACGAAGTCCATATTTATCTTCTCCCACTTCCAGGTGGGAATACTAAACTCTTGCATCATACCACCAGGTCTTTGATGTTCAACCTTAACCTGTTGGCATGTTGCACACTTATCTACAAACGCTGCTATATCTTTCTTCATGCCACTCCACCAATAAATTTCCCACAAGAATCGGTACATCTTGGTGTCACCAGGATGAATAGAATATCGCGCCCCGTGCGCTTCAGCCATAATCCTCTGTCTCAGATCATCAACATTTGGGATACACAATCTACCCTGCAATCTCAATACACCATGTCCCCCTTGGGAGAAAACCTCTACTTTTTGGTCCTTGACTGACTCCTTCAGTCTGATCAAACTAGCATCTAAGTATTGCTTTTCCTTCACTTCCGAAACCAAGGAGGATTCGGAACTACTCTGAACCCCTATACTACATTCAGCAGAGTCAAACAACCTAACCCCCAATCTAGCTAAATGATGTACATCACGAGCCAACTCTTTATTACCTTCTACCACATGCGAAACACTACCCATGGACACTCTACTTAGGGCATCCGCCACAACATTGTCCTTGCCCGGATGGTACAGCACACTCATATCATAGTCCTTTAACAATTCTAACCATCATCTCTGCCTAAGATTCAATTTTCTCTGGATAAATACATACTGCAGACTCTTATGATTAGTGAAAACATCAACATGGACACCATACAAATAGTGTCTCCAGATTTTCAAAGCAAACACAGCAGCAGACAACTCAAGGTCATGGGTGGGGTAATTTTTCTCATGGGGTTTCAACTGTCTAGAAGCATAAGCTATCACCTTACACTTCTGCATCAATACGCAACCCAACCCAACTCTCGAAGCATCACAGTACACCATAAAACCATCAATACCATCAGGCAAAGTCAAAACAGGGGTTGAAGTAAGTCTAGTCTTCAACTCTTGAAAACTCTTCTCACAAGATTCGAACCATAAGAACTTTACTTTCTTTTGGGTCAACCGAGTCATTAGAGACTCTATAGAGGAGAAACCCTCAACAAAACGGTGGTAATAGCCAACTAAAACCCAAGAAACTTCGGATATCAGTCGGAGAAATAGGTATAGGCCAATTTTTAACAACTTTGGTCTTTTGGGGATCAACTCTAATACCCTCGGAAGAAATGATATGGCCCAGAAAAGCAACTGACCTTAGCCAAAACTCACACTTACTGAACTTGGCAAACAACTTGTGATCTCTAAGGGTTTGCAAGACAGTTCGGAGATGATCAGAATATTTATCCTCACTACGGGAGTACACAGTATATCATCGATGAACACTATGACAAGCATATCGAGATATGGTCTGAACACTTGATTCATGAGGTCCATGAAAGCTGTTGGGGCATTAGTTAACCCGAAAGATATAATAAGAAACTCAAAATGGTCATAACGAGTTCGAAAAGCTGTTTTCGGGATGTCACACTCCATAACTTTGAGTTGATGATAGCCGGAACGAAGGTCTATCTTTGAGAAATAACTTGAACCTTGCAATTGGTCAAACAAATCATCTATTCTCAAAAAGGGGTACTTATTTTTTACGCTGACTTTATTAGTTGGCGGTAATCAATGCACATACGCAAAGAGCCATTTTTCTTTCTTACAAACAACACAGGAGCATCCCAAGGAGAAACACTGAGCCTTATAACACCCTTATCTAGTAGATCTTTGAGTTGCTCTTTCAACTCTTTAAGTTATGCAGGGGCCATACGGTAAGGAGGAATAAAAATGGGCTGAGTATCGGGAAGAAGATCAATCCTGAACTCTATCTCTGTATCAGGAGGTATCCCTGGGAGATCATCCGGACAGACACCAGAAAACTTATTGACGACGTTAACAGACTGGAGAGTTGGAGTCTCAGACTTAGTGTCTTTGACTCTAACCAAATGGTAAATACACCCATAGGAAATAAGCTTTTTAGCTTTGAGGTAAGAGGTAAAATGACTCTTGGGTGACACAGAATTCCCAGACCACTCAAACATGGATGCACCCGAAAACTGAAACTTGACCACTAGGGTTCCACAATTAATAAAGGCATAAGAAGAATAAAGCTAGTCCATACCCAGAATCACATCAAAATATACCATGTCTAACTCAATCACATCAGCCAACAAGACTCTATGAACAACGGTAACAGGACACCTTTTATACACTTTCTGGGCAACAATCGAATCACCCACTGGGGTAGAAACTAGAATAGGCTCAGGAATAATCTCAGGACTCATTTCAAAATTCACAGCTATCAAAGGTGTAACATATTTGCAACTGGATCCAAGATCCAACAAAGCATACATATCAAACTGAAATATATGAAGCATACCAGTAACAACATCGGGAGAGTCCTCCTATTCCTGGCGGGACGGTAAAGCATAGAATCTATTCCGGCGCTGCTTGCCAGCATTGCTAGAAGAGGCGCCCTGAGCTGGGGCTGGGTGAGTCGCTAGAACTGGAGCACTAACAGTCTTAGTTTGGGTCTGAGGGCGATAGTCACGACACCCTTGTCCATCCTGTGGACTATCTCTAACTCTGTGACCCATGTCACCACACCGAAAACAACCCCTCTTCTCACCCCAACACTCACCCGAATGAGCCCTACCACACTTAGGACACAGGGGATAATTTGGCTTACTGCCAGCACTATACTGGGACCTGGATGCATATGACCTGCTACCTTGCTCCTGCCTACCTCTAGGAATAGGAGCACTAGCAGGTAACGATGCTGGCATAGACGAATAATCCTGATACTGAGGGCGACTCCCTCTCTACGATCTAGTCTGACCCTATCCGTGCTGCTCGAACCTAGCTCTCTTATTCCCTCTCATTCTATATCTCTCCTTAATCTTGTCTGCCTCAATCTATTAGGAATGAGTCATCTGCTTAGAAAGATTCATCTCACTATTCAGCATAACAGACCTACGCTCCTTAACCACATAACTAGACACTCCAGTCACAAACTTACTCATACTAGCCCGATTATCAGCCACTAAGTCAGAAGCATACTTGGCCAACTGATTGAACTTTAGACAGTACTCCCTAACAGTTATAGAGCCCTGTCGCAGGTTCATAAACTCTTCCACCTTCGCCTCCCTTATCTCCAAAGGGAAAAACTTATCCAGGAATGCATCCTGGAACTCTTGCCAAGTTGTAGGGATAGCTCCCTCACCTTTACCTTTCCTCCAAGCAATAACCCAGTCATAAGCAAGGTTTTTCAACCTATACACAGCCAACTGCACACTATGTTCCTCAGATACATGCATCACCTGAGTAATAGTCCGTACCTCCTCTAAAAATAACCGTAGATCCTCATCTGACTTGGACCCATAGAATTCCAGCAGATTTATCCGCATGAAGTCACGAATCCTGGCAGCAGCTGAATCACCTCCCTGCTGCTGTGGAGCCGAGGCCGGGTTAGCCTAAATATTTGCAGTAATAGCTTGGTCTAGCACCTAAAAGGCTACCCAAAATTCAACATGAGACACATTTTCATTCAATGGTTCAATAGGTTGAGGTTGCTGACCATCATTATTTCTTCTCGCTCAATGTAGAGGTATATTTTTGAAAGAAGAGAGCATGAATCAATAGTAGAGAGAGACACTTTAAGCATGATAGACTTCTGAAAGAAAGAATCATACTTTTTCCTAAAACGTCTTGTAGCCTCTAGCTCATAGATGTGGTGCGCTACACACCGATGATCAAGACTCTACTTAACGCGGCTTATTAGAGTCCCTAGGACACCTTAAAACCTTAGGCTTTGATACCAAGTTTGTAACACCTCAAAAAACGAGTCCCAGAGCATCACATGGTGCTGAGGCTATGAGTAGCCCCAAGCTAACCCTTTGAGCCATTTTCATTCAGTTCAACACAAATCAACGGGGTTTCCATAAATAACCCTCAAATATTAATAGAGTAATCATCATCTAAGAATAAAAGAATTTTAGAAAGATAACAAAATATGACTTATTAGTCAACTCCCAACATCTATATTAGTCTGACAAGCCTCTAAGAAAATCAATAAAACAAGCGAGCCATTGAAACATGCCCCAACTGACTCATACTCAGTTATCAAATGTAAACAATTCTATGAAACCAACATCAGACATCACATCCTCGGAACATGAGGAGTCACCACAATAAAGGATGTAAAACAGCGTGCCCGAAAAATCACTGTCGAACCTGGAACTGAGCACCTGAACCTACATTCTGAGAAAATGCAGCCCACATCTGAAGATGTGGGCCAATACCATGGAAAGGAACTGAGTATATAGGGGTGTATGCAATTGTATAAATATCATTATTATAAATATTTATAAGAAATATGTAGGATGTATGAAAGTCTCACATAGCCCGAAAAAAATCATCATAATCATGAGAGGATGAAATAAGTACAATAACACATGTGAGTCATCATATAATTTGTCAATCACTTTCAGTTCATCAAGAATATCAATTCTCATAATGTAAATATCATTTAAATCTTTCGAAAGAATAACTTTCACAATTCCACTTTTAAATCACTCCACCATTCACCATAGACACAAGGAAACACACACACACTAGGAGATCCTATAATTGACATAAACCATGTGAGCTACATGGAGTCCAACGTACAACCCACTATAGAGAGAGCCGTCCTATCCTTGCCATCAGAGTAGGACTATCGATATCAAATCCACACAAACTAGTAATCACTATGTAAATCAACCTCAGGCTCACTTCTACAGGGGCACGTAGTTCTAGAAAAGTAAGGTCGCTTTATACCTCCCACTCGGTGCTAAAGATTTCTCCTGGACTTAGCTCAGATCATTTTAAAGACAATCCACAACAAAACAATTTCAGTAATATATAAATATACATCGGGAGCCATCATGCTTCCCATCTATCAAAATCAACCACGTTGTAGATTTCTTTCACACTCGAGTTCAAAATAGCTCCATTAAGACCAAAATGTCAAATCATTCAAAACATCTCAAATATTCAACATCAACGTGCTTATAACACACACTTCTAAAAAAACACAATTTTCAATAGGAATTCACGACCCAACTATCAAAATCATGATAAATATCATTCAAGATTCATGCTTTATATCTCCACACATGTAAATTTATCTTTCAAAATCATAAACATCAAGATTTCATAATAATCATCATAAGATATGGGTTCATACTTCAAATTCATTAAAATCAAATAAAAATCATGCTTTTGTAATGAAAATTACTTTTGGACACAAGAACGAAAAAGAGTTCTTATTGAAAAATCCCTCATACCTTGAATGATGAACTTTAGATCAATACTCATTTTTGAGATGTTAATCGTGCTTTTGAATGATGGTTCTTGGAGTTCTTGAACTAGGAACTTAGAATCTTGAATAAATTTACAGAATTAATGGTGAACTTTGGAGGTTCTTGAAGTTGGATGTAGGAGCTTAGGGTTTTCTTTTTGAGGGAATATAGTGAAATATAATATATAATGCTTCTAATAGGTTTAAATATAGTGTTTGGATGCATTTTGGGTGAGGGAAAATGACCAAAACGCCCCTAAAAATCAAATAATTCTCGAATCTGTCCTTTGGTGGACTTTTTTGATAGTCTGAAGTAGATCAACCATAACATTTTACTCTGCTATCCAAATTGGATGAAACCAATTTCATTAGAAAGAGGACTCTCATATCTTTCCGTTGATATATATTATCTCATCCAGATTATTGTGTATGAGGAGTTATGATCATTTGAAATTGACCTAAAAATTCACTTTTGATAGGCTGAAGTAGATCGACCATAACTTTTTCCTTCGATAGACAAATTGGATGAAACCAATTTCATTGGAAAGAGGACTCGCAGAGCTTTTCGTTGATATATAGTAGATCACCTAGATCACTATGTACAAGGAGTTATGATCATTTAAAGTTGGAGCAAAAATATGCTAGGCCTTAGTACTTTTTCCTGCACATTTTACTGTTCACTACTATTCACGATTCGATCGGAATGTTCATAACTCGTCGCTCGAGTGTCCATTTTGGATGATCCACATATCGTTAGAAAGATTATTCGATACTATACGCAATGGTGGGTCATAATCTAAGATATTCTGTATGAAAAATTTATAATTCATTCTAGAAGATAGAACCCAACACGTTTACGCACAAAATTTCAACGAAAAATTTTCTGGGGTATTACACTTTCCCTTAATGAAGCACAATCTATTCTGAACTCGGTAATGCTTTCACTTGTATCTACTTTATTAGGGTATGTTGGAGAAAACAAAAGTTATCCTTTGAGATCCATAATTTAGTAGTACCAATCTTGTGTATATGGAAGTCCATGAGTTTGGAACCGTAAGCCCCAAACACATTTGACAAGCATCCATGGTTATTATAACACACCAAACTTTCTCTTGATAATTTCCAAGTGAATTAGGTGCCTTGACTCTCCTATCAATAACAAATCTCTTTCGAGTAACAAAAGGATTTTTTTGGGAAAAGTAAGGTAACCCGAGCATCCTAACCATTAAAGGGGTTATAGAGTTGAAAAAACTATAATCATCCATCACAACATCAAGTTCCTCTCTTCCATAAATGATCACTTTTGTTCTAAGAACTCACTTTTTTTGAATTTGCATATTTTGAGACATTGAGTTTGTGTTACTTTCATGGACTATTGATCTTTCTAGACTACCTGCAAAACTCAACATTTAAGTTAGTAGAAAAAATTCTCATGCCTCTCATATGTGAAAACTCTGAACTCGCCTAAAGTGACTTCCCAAAGTTGTTAAAGAACTTTCTTCATCCAATAAATTCACAAGGTCACTTATTCTTTGTGGAAGAATGAATTTTTGTTCAAGTAAGAACGGATGAATCAATTAAAACTAACATACTTGAATCAAGAAATAATCAATGAAATAAAATGAGAAAAGCACAAAAAGAAAAGTATAAAAAATTGGACTCAACTAAAACTAAGTGACGAAAGTAAAAAAATTTACTTGTGTTGCTTAATTTGATGAATCAAAGAGAGGATTTGATATTTTAAATCTAGTTAACAAGTTATTAAATAAGTTAATTGCTTTTTAAATAGTTGATAAATCTAAGAAAGAAAGTGTAGAAAATAGAATCACAAAATTTGGACACTTGAAAGAATTTTTGGAAACTTACTAGTTAGGCCATTCCAGCTAGCGTCTGGCCCTTCCTAGGGCACTAACCTTTAGTATATACTGGTTTGGGTGCCACACCGAGCACCTGACCCTTCTTGTAGCACTGAAATATGTTTGTTGATATGACAATTATTGACTAGGGTTGACTGCTGAGTTGGGGCTGATTTGGCTCTGACTTGGCTGCAAACATGGTGCCATATGGAAAATCAATTTATTTTTTTTTATAATTTTTATCACTATCCAAACCAGGTCCTGGCTATGATCGATATCTCAAGTCCCACATGAACCAAAAATCAGCCCTTTTACCTAACCGAACCAACATAACACCCTCAATTATCAAATGAATTCTGAACATATAACAAGATAACATGTAACACAAATAATAAAAATTCATGAAATGTCTATATCATCCATTGGTAACTGAAAAACCGTCCTTCACTGAAATAATCAACCAAATCACCCAAGTCCACAGTAATCCAACAAAGCCTCTACAAAACCTAAATCAATAAAATGTAAGGACATACCCCCAACAGTAGTCAAAACAAGGTCTAAGTCATAGGAAATGAGGGCCATGAAATGCAGCCTTCTGAAGTATAGAAGATCACCACTTCAATGTCAACTCCCAAACTATCTCGAACACCTGATCACTGCACAGGAAAAGTAGAAGAAGGTTCAATGCCTGTATCTCGTGGGGATGCAGTGTACAGAGACTGTTAGCGATTGGAGCACTAGCATGTAACTCAAGGATAAAGGTATAAAAATAATTCATGATAACAGTTCAAAAACAATACAATATTTAATGTGTAATATCATATAAAATACATACACGTATATATAATACCATATGCTGGGGTAGGAAACAAGACATAACATGCACTTTAAAAACCTTAAACTGGGTTGTGTAGCATAACCATCATATACAAAGCGCCCACGGGATATATAGTCCTAGCTCTCCCCTAGCTGGAAGGCCCCCAGTGTATGTAGCCGCATGAACAGAGAATATCCGTATTTGTATTTGCCTTTATGGGGGATTCGAACCTCCCGGCATAGTCAAAATGAATTAAGCACCAATGTATACAATATAGGGGACTCAAACCTTTCGATCATATCGATACCCGCACCGACTAGCTTGATTTCTAATGTTAGTCCTTTGGACTCCACTTTCACAGCCTGGCTACTGTAATGACCTGAAGGTCATTTTTTGTATTCCCACCTATTTTTGTTATTAGAGATTTTACATAGATGACCTAATACATTTATGACTTGCTGGAACTGATAGTTCAGTTATCGGGCAGTTCATTTCATTTTAGCGCCAATTTCCCGTTTAGAAGTTTTTGTCGATTCCAAATGGCCGCCGAGTGAAAACTTCAGTAAAATGATTTTGGATACAAATTGTGAATACTACAATAGTTCTGTAATATCTATTTTAGTTTAGGTAGACCCTTGGTTTGGATTTCACTGCACCCAAGCTCATTTTAGTCCCATTGGTCGAAAAGTAAAAAATTAGAAGATATTAGTGTGGGACCCATAAGTGGTATAAATAAACTCAGATGGAAAATCCAACTTCACCAATATATCCATAATATATAATTTAGTGGCTTTACATAGTTTGTTTGCAAAAAATAGAGCCTGAATGAGTCCGGGAGGTCAAAAACAAGTTTTGACCTTTTTGACCCTTTTTAGCCCATTTTTCGCCTCTCTTTGAACCCTAGCAGCCCTAGAGTGATATATTGACTTCAAATTGAGTCTTGGAGGTAAATTAGAAGCTCGATTAACATATATATTCATGATTAACAATGGATTTGAGGTAAGAATCCTTCCATTTCATACTCTAATTTCTTGAATTTTTTTACCAAAACCCCAAATGGATCGAGGCTTGATTTTAGCCTCAACTATGGTTGTTTTGTAGAAATTTCTTGAGGGATTTAACTTTATAATGGTATTTGAATGTTGGGTTGATCTCGAAAATGCAATTTCCATATGTGGGACCCACTTGGGGTTTTTGGTATCGTTTTGGACCTGAAGCATAATGGTGCAATATGGGTGTTGTTATTCTCGTAATAATGCATAGATTATGTTTTTGATAGTGTGTATCCTTGTAGAAGCTTCAAGAAAAGGAAAACCAAATATTATTGATTCGTGAGCTTTATTTGGATTCAAGGTAGGTTAGGCTTACATTTATTAGTGATTTTGATATCTTGTTGAGATTGAGATGGATTTTAGGCATTGGTATGATAAATGGTATATTAGGGATTAGTTTAAATACTTAGGCCATTGAACTTTTATAGTGTGGTGATTGACTTAGAGCTTAGAACCTTCGCTAATTGGACTTGTTAATTCATGAATAGAATGAGAATGCTCTAGTTGTTGTAATTAGATATGAGTGACCTTTTTCACTCACATTAAGAGTAATTTGACCTTAGATATGTTTAGTTATGAAATTTGCCTGAGATTCTTTGAATGAATGAAACACCCTAGTTTCTGGACCTTAGAAAATTTCCCAGAATTTTGATCTCTGGACCCAATACGACTCATGGGTACGAGCCATATGTTGGGGAACAAGTGGTATGGTCTAGTCATATACTGACTAGGATTGGTTGGTGGGATGGATTTTGGTTACTGGAAGGGGTATGACTTAGGGGTACGAGTCATATTGGTGGTTACGAATTATTTGGTTCCTTAACTTAATCTTAGACTTGGTTACTTAGGTTAGATCTGAGTATGGGTGGCTCACCATAATGCATTATCCACAGTAGAAATCATACCAGGGACTCATATAGTAGATAGAGCTCAATCCTCATGGTATTTTATTTTGCCAAGGATACGGGTCATGGATTTGGATCATATGTTGTGGTTACAACTTGGATGGATGAGTTGTATACTAGACAGTGTTTTGTCCAAGGATGAAGGTTCAGGATATGAGTGATGGATACCAATCACATCAGAGGGTATAACTCATGTGGGTCAGTCATATCCCTGTGATGGTATTTTAGTGCAACTTAAGTGGGGCCATTTTGAACATTTCCCTACTTATCCTAATAGGGTTCCATTACTTCTAACCTACTTGAGAGGTTATTTATCCTATTATTCTATTCATTAGCACTTAGAAACTCTTCTTAAACACCCCATAATTTTATCAAGAGCTTTTGGGCCAGGGGAGCTGGGGTTTCAATTAAAGGATTAATTTAGGGCTTGTCTTGGTGATTTCTTTTGTCACCATCTTGGTTTAAGGCATTTTCTCTTGCCCTATTGTCAATTCTAACTAAAGGCATGGTTTTTATGAATCTTTTCATGATTTCATTGATTTTATGATCTTTGTTTTCAAATATGATTTGGGGATTTTGACGTTAAATGGTTGTTTATGGTTTCCCATGGTTTTAATTATGCTTTTATATGCATTAATGGTGGTTTTGGATAATTAGATTGCATGGGAATAGTATATTGGTAATTGGAATTGGTTTTGGTCATATTATGCCCCTAATGTGCTTGATAAAATGCTTATAAAGATATGTTCATTACATTAAATTCTTTTAATGGAACTCTTGCATGTTTTAAAACTTGGTAAAGAAATTGTGCATGGTTTAAATAGTTTAGAATGTTAAATGGCTAATTGGTTATACTTGTGGGGAACAAGAAAGTCTCCAAAGTGGTTTAATATGGTAAATAGAAGGGCACTTGAAAGTCCCCTTAAACCTATAAATGGTTGTCTATGAATGATACTTGCAAATAAAGGTTGGTATAATCATACCAATATCAATAGCTATTGCGACTCAAACGCACATGCAAGTGCACGTGATCGTACAAGTAATATAGTGACTAAGATAGTCAGATATTGTTCCCACGAGGACTAAGCAACTAGCTATTCACCCAACTTTTAGTTTTAGACAACGCGGTATTAAGTGTTATAAATTATCAAGCTGATTGTGAATTCAAGAATAAGAATGTAAATTAATAAATAAAAAATAACAGTTTGTGGCTAGAGCAAAGAAAGAAACAGTTGTAAACAGTAATGAGAAAAATTCTAGGGTTGAGGCATATTGAACAATTATACAAATCTCTATTCTTATCGCAGTCTAATTGGTTATCGACATGTTGTTTCGCAAGGTTTATGCTATAATCTTGGTCTCCCGACCTCAAAACTTCTATCTATTGAATATTGCAGCTACTACTCCCACAGAGATACAACAATTCTTCTAGATTCATAAAGTTATCTTCTTGCAATTGAACTAAGCAAGGCTTCTAGGTATATCCCTATCCTAGATGCTAATTCAAACCTCTTATTTCATAAAAGGATAAGAACCTTGTCCTTAGTTTCTTCATTCTATCCTATGATTCTTCCTCTGAATTCACATAGAAATATAGATTTATTCTAATGGTGGCCACTCATCAAAATAGTAAGTTCAAGAAATTAAGAACATCCCAGATGATAATCCAAAAAGAAACTACGATAAAGAATATCAAAGAGTAATCATGTTCTTGGCCTCAACCCCAAAACAAGGGTATTTAGCCACTCATGTTTGAATTAAACATAAAAAATAAGTAATTAATCATACCCAAAATTAATCTTGAGGCAAAGAAGTTCAAAATAAATAATAAGAACTCTAAAAGAAAGAATTTGTGCTTTTTGCCGCTGCTATGCTTGCCAAAATATGTTGGCAATTGTGTTCATGTTTTCCTTTTATACTGGGCCAAAATTTTCTTGGGTTGAGTAGATAAGGTACCACCCTGGATGCAGTGCCACTCCAGGCGTGGCGTCGCGGGCATATCCCCCTGATCTACTGGAATTTACTTGTGGAAATTTGTGTAAGTCCTAGGAGCCCCTTTCCAGGCGAGGTGCCACCTCCTCTTCAGCGCCGTTCCAACTAAGGCGCTACCCCATCTATAGCACCATTCCAGGTGAGGCGTTATGGGCATATTGCCCAGGTTCACTGGAAGTTGCCTTGAACAATTCTTCTAAGTGTTAGGAACCTGAATTTGGAGCCCGCGATGCGGGTATATCGCCTTGCATCACTGGAACTGATTTTTCCACTATTTTTTAATGGCACCACACTTTTTCCTTTTAGCTCCTTGCTCCGATACTTGATCCAACCTTCCTTGCTTGCTTTAAAACTCCTCGCAATGTCTGTGATGCTCTATATAATCAACTCATAACATCAATCACCACTTGCTTCATAATATACATTCGATTTTTGTCCAAATCTATTAAAAATCTACCATGTATCACTAATCATATCAGTTAGATACAGAACAGTATTAAGGCTTAAATACAATAAGAATAACATATCTCGGCTCTTAAAACAAGGCTAAATATGGGTGAATATTAGTGATTGGACATATAAATATGCCCAAGATCAATGACCTTGATTAATAAATGGATAATGGTTTAGTTATTTGGAAATTTGTTTTAATTGGGAAATAATGGTGTGGTATGTAACATAGCTATGGAAGGTGGAGGTCCTGGGAGGGCCAGAACTGGAAACTCATATTTTTCGATATGAGATTGGTCTTGGTGACCATGTGCATAATGTCACACTTTAATTTGGGGATGTACTAGTCATCCCATAGGATACTTCCCTGGTCATGCAGCTACATGCACTGAGGCCCTTTCAGTAGGGGAGCTGAACCCATATAGCTCGTGGGAAGTTTAGGACGGCAAAGCTACATAGCCCAGGTAAAGGTTTTAAAGGTATGCTAAAGCCGGTCCCTTTTGCCAACATGGTTACATATATATATATATGTATGTATGTATGTATGGTTGTGTGCATATGGATGGTTTTACTTGGTTTTATAAATAACATTATTTTATTATTTTCTTGATATCATACTAGCGGCCACTCGCTTACCCCATCTACTGGCGGTTGTATACCTATGCTATGCATGAACTGGTTGTTCTATTCCTCCTACATAGTGATTGACTCGGAGACAACATTTGGACTGAAGTAGAGAGCTTCCATCCTTTCAGAAGGCTCAATTTCATGTTATGGATATTTCTAAAAATTTTTGTTTTATTTTGGACATTAGTTTTGGCTATGATTGGGGGTATATCTCAACCAAATTTCATTACTCCTTTTGTTATAGGATTTGTGGTACTGCTATGGGTTAGAATGGGTGGGATAGGTATAGGTTCTATCCTTGGCATTGGAATAAGCTGGGATGTTGGGATCATCAGACATAATTTCTCACTGTTCAATCATACTTTATTTTGGGATTAATTATATTATGTTTTGGAATGTCCTTGGTTATGGACTGGTTTATGGCCTTTGTTTTGGTATGGTTTGGTAAAGTTTGATTATTGGTATGGGATGGTTGGACTCACTTGGGTCGGTCATGGTTGTGATCTATTCCCAGAGTCTTTATGTGAGCTATACATTATTTTGTTACATGCACAGAATTCAGCCAACTCAGGGCAGACGATTGAGGTTAAGTTGGGCAACGGGGGTGGTCTCCGATCCCAGTCAGACTTGGGATGCCCATTACGATAAGGCCCTAGGACGGGTCCTGTCAAGTTGTTATCAGAGCCTAGGTTTATGGTCAATTGGGAGTCCACAAAGTCGTCTTCTCTAATCATTATTTGTACATTTTCAGATCATGCCTCATAGATCTGGAATACAAGAAAATTCTTTTATCCCATTTAAGTGTAATGCTAAAGGGTTACATCCAACTTCTGGGATTTATCTTCGAACTCACTGTTCAATCTCTGATAGTTCTGGAGTTCCATCGATTGTTACTAGTCCTCCTCAAGGTGAGGTGACTAATGCAGAATTTCGTCAGTCTATTCATGTTATTGCTAAGTTGGTTGCTGCTTAGGCTGAGCGGGATATGTCTGGTTTTTTTTTTGCTGAGCCCATAAGGGTTGGCTAATTTATGAATATGGGTCCTCCTACTTTTTTTACAGTAAAGGTAGAGAAGCATCCACAGGGCTTCTTAGATAAGATGGAGAAGGTATTTTAGGTAATGTGGGCTACCAATATGGAGGGGTAAATTTGCATCTTATCATCTCAAAGATGTTGCATATCATTGGTATAAAAAGTGGAATAGGGATAGAAGAGATATGGAAGAGGAGTCCTTATGGGATGCCTTTTCTAGTGCTTTTTTGGATTACTTCTTTCCCCAAGAGTTGAATAAAGAAAAGATGGAAGAGTTTGTGAACCTCAAGTAGGAGAGAATATCTGTCAAGAAATATGCCTTGAAGTTTTATCAATTGGCAGGGTAAAAGGAGTAGATTTTCTGATCAGGGAGGTACTCAGTTTCAGGGTGGCAGAGATGGTGGCAAATGGTAAAAAAAGAAGTGGTGGAGTTTTAGTTTCTACTCTTCTACTAGTGCTTTTTACCAGTCGAGTGATAGGCATCATCATGGTGATAACAATTTTCGGGCGCTGGGTGCCTAATCTCAGGCAAGTGAAGGTTAGTCAGTTTCTTCATATCCTCCTTGTTGGTTCTGTGGTCGTCCTCATTAGGCTTATTGTGATAAAGAAAAGGACAAATTCTTCAAGTAAGGGCAGACATATCATCGACTTACAGATTGTCTAGTTAATAAGGTTGCTACGGGGGAGAATAAAATTCCTGTGACTACATCTTTTGGTCCTACACCTGGTGGTATTGCATCTACTTATGTTACTGCTCTTAGTTCTAGTATTGGTCAGAATAAGTTGTATACTTTGGCATCTCGATAGGAATCTGAGGCTTACCTGATGCTATTACAGGTATGTTACAACTTTTCTCTCATGATGTATATTATTTTCTTGATCCAGGGTATACTTTTTTCTATGTGACTCCTTATGTGGCTGTATCTTTTGGTTTTAATTTGAAAGTTATTTTGGATCCTTTTCCTATTTCTACCCTAGTAGGTGACTCGGTTATTACAAAGAGAGTCTATAAGGAGTATCCATTGGTGGCAAGCAGACCTTGGTGGATTTGTTTGAATTGGATATAGCGGATTTTGATGTTATTCTGGGGATGAATTTGTTACACTTTTGTTACGTGTCCTTGGATTGTTGGACCCGTAGGGTTATTTTTAGGTTCCCTGGTGAGCCGATTATGGAGTAGGAGGGTGTTTCTTTAGCTCCTAGGGGGAGTTTTATTTCTTATCTTATAGATTGGAGGTTAATCTCTGAAGGTTGTCTTTATTATTTGGTTTGAGTTAAAGATTCTAACTCGGAAGGTCCTTCTTTTTAGTCAATTTCTATAATTAATAAATCTCCAGATGTCTTTTTGAATGATCTTCCTGGTATTCCTCCGGATAGGGAAATAGAGTTTGGTATTTATCTAATTTTGGACACTCATCCAATTTCTATTTCTCCATATAGAATGGCTCCAACTGAGTTAAGAAAACTCAAGGAGCAACTTAAGAATCTTCTAGATAAGGGGTTTATTCATCCTAGTGTATCTCCTTGGGGTGCATCGATGTTGTTTGTGTGCAAGAAAGATGGTTCCCTTTGGATATGTGTTGACTATAGAACAAGGTAACGGTCAAGAACAAGTATCCTCTTCCAAGGATAAATGATCTGTTTGACCAGTTACAAGGTGCCAAGTTCTTTTCTAAGATAGATCTTTGGTCTAGGCACCATCAGTTAAAGATTAGGGAGGTGGATATCCTTAAGATGGCTTTTCGTACTCGGTATGGACACTTTGAGTTTATGGTGATGTCATTTGGATTAATTAATGCTCCGACAGTTTTTATGGATCTGATGAATAGAGTTTTTCGTTAGTATTTAGATCTCTTTATCATTGTGTTTATTGATGACATTTTGATTTATTTAAAGAACAAGATGGATCATGCTAATCACCTCTGTATGGTGTTACATGCCTTAAAGGAACAATGGTTGTATGCCAAGTTCTCCAAGTGTGAGTTTTGGTTGAACGCTGTGACTTTCTTGGGTCACATTATTTCTAGTAAAGGGATCATGGTAAATACACAAAAGGTTGCAGTGATGAAGAGGTGGCCTAGACCTATGACTCTATCTAATATTTATAACTTCTTGGGTTTAGCCGGGTATTATAGGCAATTTATAGAAAGCTTTTTGTCGATAGCTGATCCTTTGACTAAGTTAACTCATAAAAAGGTCAATTTTTTTGGTCAGATGCTTATGAATGGAGTTTCGAGAAGCTGAAGGATAAGTTAACTTTTTCTCCAATTCTGACTTTGCCAGAAGGCAATGATAGGTTCATAGTTTATTGCGATGCATCTGGAATATGTCTTGGTTGTGTGTTGATGCAACATGGAAAGGTGATTGCCTATGCTTCCAGGAAGATGAAGGTACATAAAAGGAATTATCCTACTCATAATTTAAAGATATTAGTGGTTGTGTTTGCTTTGAAAATATGGCAGCATTATTTGTATGGTGTTCACGTTGATATCTTTTCTGATCATAAGAGTCTACAGTATGTGTTCACCCAGAAAGAGCTTAATCTCAGGCAAAGAAGATGGCTTGATCTTCTCAAGAATTATGATATGAGTCTTTACTATCACCCAAGTAAGGCTAATATAGGTGCTGAAGCTTTTAGCAGGTTATACATGGGTAGTTTGGCTCATGTAAAAGAAGGAAAGTGGGATTTGGTTAAGGATATTCACCGCTTGGCTAATATTGGAGTTCACTTTTTGGACTCTAAAGATGGTGGTATGGTGGTGCAAGAAATGGTACGGAGATTAAAGAGAAGCAAGTGTTAGATCCTATCTTGATAAAAATCAAGAGTGACATTGGCGGGCAAAAGGTAATGGTATTTGAGATCATTGGTGATGGTACTTCACGGTACCAAGGGAGGTTGTGTGTTCCTGATATATATGGTTTGGGACAAAAGGTTTTGGTTGAGGTGTATTAGTCATGCTTGTTGTTCATCCCAGCTCGACTAAGATATATCGTGATCTCAAGGAGATCTATTAGTGGAATAGTAAGAAGAGGGATATGACTATTTTTATAGCTAAGTTCATAGTGTATCAATAGGTTAAGGTTGAGTACATGAGGATAAGAGAGTTATACAAAGAAATTAATTTGCCCGAATGAAAGTGGGATATGATCAATATGGACTTTGTTATAGGTCTTTCTCTATCTCGGAGTCAATATGATTTAATTTGGGTTATCATGGATAGGATGACTAATTTTGCATACTTTTTGCAAGTGTGGACTACCTTCTCAGGGAAGGATTATGCAAAGCTGTATCTTCAAGAGATTGTAAAGCTGCCTGGAGTGCTTATTTTGTTTATTTTTTATTGTGGCACGTAGTTTTCATCTTACTTTTAGCGATCTTTTTTGAGAGGGTTTAGGACCAAGGTGAGTTTGGGTACTTCTTTTCATCCGCATAGAGATGGACAAGCGAAGAGAACTATTCATGCATTGGAGGATATACTTCGGGCCTGTGTGATTGATTATGGTGGAAATTGGGTTGAGCATCTACTTTTGGTAGAGTTTTCTTACAATAATAGCTATCATGATAGTATTGGTATGATCCCTTTTGAGGCATTGTATAGTAGGTGGCGGAAATCTCCTATTGGTTGGTTCGATCTTAGTGAGGCATACATATTTGGTCTCGATTTGGTCTACCAAGCTATGGAAAAGGTAAAAGTTATTCAGGATAGGTTTAAGGCATCCCAAAGTCTCCAAAAGTCCTATACAGATGTTAGTCATAGATAATTGGAGTTTGAAGTTAGGGATAAGGTTTTCCTCAAGGTATCGCACGTAAAGGGAGTAGTGCGGTTTGGCAAGAAGAAGAAACTCAGTCCCCGGTATGTTGGTCCTTATGAGATTTTGCAGAGAGTTAGGAATGTTGCTTATAAGCTGGAGTTGTCTTCTACATTGAGCTTGGTTCATTCGGTCTTTCATGTTTCCATGTTAAAGAAGTGCATTGGTGATCTTTCTTCGGTTGTTCCTTTGGAAGGACTAGGTATCACTAATTCTTTGTTTTATGAAGAAGTTCCAGTTAAGATCTTGGATAGGCAGGTTCGTTGGTTGTGGACCAAGGATGTGGCTTCGATTAAGGTTCTTTGGTGGAACTATAAGGTGGAAGAAGCTACATAGGAAGCGAAAGAGGACATAAAGTCTAAATATCTGCATTTGTTTTCTGCTTCTGGGATTCATGCTGAAGGTATTTGTCATCAACACATCTTTGCTTTCAAAGTTTGTTGAAGGAAAGATTAATATCTTTGCCTCTTTTTCTCAAACTTTGTTAAAGACTGGGCATATATTTGATAATGTGATGACTCTTGCATGTGGTTACCCCTACCTTGTCCGTCATTCAAGGATGAATGTTTCTAGTGGGGAAGACAGAAATACCTTAGTTGCTGAACCTTAGAAAATTTCCTAAAATGCTATTCTCTGGACCCAATACAACAGATGGGTATGGTCCATATGTTGGGGTACGGTTAGTATGGTGCAGTCGTATACTGACCAGTGTTAGTTGGTGGGATAGATTTTGGTTATTGGAATGGGTACGAGTTGTATTGGTGGTTACAGATTGTTTGGTTCCTTAACTTAATCTTACACTTGGTTACTTAGGTTGGATTTGAGTATGATTGTATGAATTTGGTTTTCAAATATAATTTGGGGGGTTTTTGATGTTAAATGGTTGGTTATGGTTTCCTATGGTTTTAATTATACTTTTATATTTATTAATGGTGGTTTTGGATAATTGGATTACATGGAAATAGTTTATTGGAAATTAGAATTGGTTTTGGTCACATTACGACCCTAATGTGTTTGACAAAATGCTTATAAAGGTATGTTTATTGCATTGACTTCTTTTAATGGAACTCTTGCATGTTTTAAAACTTAGCAAAGAAATTGTGTATAGTTTAAATGGTTTGGAATGGTAAATGGCTAATTGGTTATGCTTTTGGGGAGTACGAAAGTCTCCAAGGTGGTTTAATATGGTAAATAGAAGCGCAACTCAAATTCCCCTTAAACCTATAAATGGTTGCCTATGGATGATACTTGCAAGTAAAGGGTATGATGATACCAATATCAATGGCCTTGGTTAATAAATGGATAATGGTTTGGTTATTTGGAAATTGGTTTTAATTGGGAAATAATAATGGGATGTGTAGCAAAGCCATTAAAGGTGAAGGTCCCGAGGGGCCAAAATTGGAAAGTCATATTTACTGATATGAGGTTGGTCTTGGTGATCGTGTGCATGATGTCACATTTTAATTTGGGAAAGTACTAGTCATCCCATGGGATACTTCTCTGGTCGTACGGCTACACGCACTGGGGCCCTTTTAGCAGGGGGATCTGAACCCATATAGTTCGTGGGTGGTTTAGGATGGCAAAGCTACATAGCCCAGGTAAAGATTTTAAAGGCATGGTAAACCTGGTCCTTTGTCTCGGCATGGTTATTTATATATATTTATATGTATGTGTGTGTATGTATATATGTATATTTGTATGGTTGTGTGCATATCGATGACTTTACTTGGTTTTATAAATGGTATTATTTTATCCTTATCCTAAGATCATGCTAGCAGTCACTCGCCAACCCTTTCTACTAGCGATTGTATACCCACGCTATGCAGGAACCGGCTGTTCTACTCCTCCTAAATAGTGATTGACTCAGGGATAGCATTTGTATTAAAGTGGTGAGCTTCCATTCTTTTAGAAGGCTCTATTTCATGTTAAGGATATTTCTAGACATTTTGGTTTTATTTTGGACATTGGTTTTGGCTAT
Source organism: Capsicum annuum (assembly GCF_002878395.1). NCBI lineage: Eukaryota > Viridiplantae > Streptophyta > Magnoliopsida > Solanales > Solanaceae > Capsicum > Capsicum annuum. The sequence goes on from NC_061119.1 coordinate 95,238,936, forward strand.
GGTTGGGGGTATGTACCAACCAGATTTTATTACTCTTTTGGTTAGAGAATTTATGGTACTGCTATGGGTTGGAATGGGTGGAATTGTATAGGTGTTAGCCTTGGCATTGGAATAAGCTGGGAGGCTAGCATCATCGGGCATAATTTCTCACTATTTCATCATACTTTATTTTGGGATTAATTATATTATATTTTGGAACGTCCTTGTTTATGGTCTGGTTTATGGCCTTTGGTTTGGTTTGGTAAGGTTGGATTTTTGGTATGGGATGGTTGGACTCAGTTGGGTCGGTCACAGTTGTGATCTATTCCAATAGACTTTATGTGAGTTGTACATTGTTTTGCTACATACTAGGAATTTAGCCAACTCAGGGCAGGTGGCTGGAGGTTGGGTTAGGTAATGGGGGTGGTCTTCGGTCCCATTCGTACTTGGGATGCCCATTATGATAAGGCCCCAGACCGGGTCTTGTCAATGAACTAAGAGTAATAGTTAAGTAAGAATTATACCATAGAACTAGTATGGATTATTAAACATCTAAGACATGAAGTAAATGAATTAGTCTATTCCCGAGTAGAAATTAGACTCGAATGGATATTTTAGGATGTTAGAAGTGGAACGTGACCGCACTAAGCTTGGATTATGTAAATTGTTAGTGACCTAGATATTTGTTAAACTCCTAGAATATGCTTTTGGAAATATGATTGTTAGACCTGGTAGATGGGTTATTCACAATGTTGTTTTGGAAATAATGTGTTTGTTGATTATTATCTTCTTGAAATTGTTGATTAGCAATGGAAAGTCTTGTAAATTGAGTCTATGACTATGCTGTGATGTCACTTGAGTTATTGGCTTGTTGTTATGTGAACCTTGGATAACTATTACACGTATTATGTTCAAGCCTAATGACTAAACTAATATTTGTACAAAAGAATCCCTTAATCATTGTATTATGAATCATGCATATAAAGGGAGATTCTAGAAAGTATAATTATGGATAGTTATTGACCATGCTAATAATCATGTTAAGCCCGGTAATGTATGAAGTGTTCTTGTCATATGTATGTATATGCTCATGAACCTACAAACATATTGCATTGAAAATAAATAGCAAGGTGTGATGATATGTCCTTCTTACTTCTTTTCCATTCTATTCTTCGTGGGTTTGCACTTGTTATTAATTTGACTATATATATGTGTATATTGATGTCATGGTGAATATATTGATGTTATGATGGTGCCCGATGAATCCAGAGGATATATTAATGCTATGATGATGCCCGGTGAATTTGGAGGATATGTTGATGATGTGATGATGCCTGGTAAATCTGAAAGAGATATTGATGTTATGATGATGTCCAGTGAATAAGGAGGATATATTGATGATGTGATGATGCTCGGCAAATTTGAAAGAGGTATTTATGCTATGGTGATGCCCGATAAACCCAGAGGATATATTGATGTTATGGTGATTTTATGTATGGTAAGCATGTGTGAAAATATAGGTATACGAGTGGTTGTGCCATTGTATGATTAAGTCCTTATGTGCGTGTAGGATATGAAGTTTTCCTTGGAAAATGCCTATAATTCTCTATCGTTAATCACTAGTTAAGTGGCATGGCTCTTGTTAATACTAAATAGTGAATAGAAGTAAAAATTACCGACTAGTGAGTCAAGGCTAATTGGTAAGTGTAATCATGTGGAGAATTAAGGAATCACCTACTAAATATATTTGGCTTGAATAAATGGTTAGGTTATGGGATTTTTCCAAGTGAAATGAGTTATGTGATAAATAGTTGTTTATATAAAGTGGTTATATTACTTGATGGCTAGGATTCCTCGAATACTAGTTGGTGAACCTCGTTTAGTTAAATGTAGAAATTAGTAGCAATGCTTCTTAAATGGCTAATGATAATAATAGACCTATCATTATCGATGATTTGTGATATTGACGCTTAGAAGGTGATGTCGTGGGTTGCTTAAGTATTGACTTAGAGATTTATGGTGTTAACAAATGAGAGGTGTTGAATATTAACAAATGAGAGGTGTTGAATAATAGATAGATAAATATGTTTGATAATATGTAACCTTTTCTTATATGGTTACTAGTGCACCTATGATAACTAGGAATGAACTTTGGTTAAAATGGACTATGGTTTAGTAGTACATCATTGTAAGATGTGAATGTTGGCTACCTAGTGAATGATAATTAGTTGTTATTTCTTGAATGGGGCAATCTCTATAAAATCAGCTAGGCTAATAAATGAAGGTCCTAATGACTAGTGGATTAGTAACTTGGTAAAGAGTATTTGGGTTATTATAAATGAGTAGATATTGTATATTGATGAGTTAGATGTCTAAATGGCTTTATGAGTATGATCGTGAGTACTTGATATATGTTAATTCAATAGTGGTAACCGATGATGATCATAAACTTGGCAATGACCCTTTATGTGAAAGTGGTAAACCATGGACATTCATGAGTTGGTTATATGATTATATACTTGGTGATTTGATTCTTTAGTGTACTCTCCGGTGGTATGGGATGTTGTGACGAGTTTCTTTACTTTATGTCTTTTTGGGCGTACTCCCCGATGGTATGGGACTCCGAGGTGGGTTCTTTTACTTAGGCTTAATGAATGTTTGTATATCATCTTGGTCTTTATGCGATTATGATTGAATTAGTGACGCTTACGTTTTGGAGCATTTACTTCTTATGTATAATGGTTGGCACATGACGAATGGATATGTTGTGGTATTGTTCAAGTTTGATTATTGATTATATACAGTGATAACGAAGATGATTCAAGTTCGATTTTGTACCTTGACTTAGAGATATTGTCTTACTTTATATCATCTTTATATCATGATTTAGCTCAGTCGGACGATGATGCCTACTGAGTACCCATTATTTTGGTACTCATACTACGCTTCTGTAACATTTTGGTGAAGACCTGAGTACTAGTTTCCAGCGCTGAATTGAGTTCATGCAGTGTTGATCTTTAGGAGACAGGGTGATCTCTTGGAGTTTTGAGTCGCCCGTTTCCTCCTATATTTATTCAGTCTTTTGTATTCGAGACGAATGTATAAGACTAATTAGACTTTGAGTTGTATTTCCTATTGTCAAACTTAGATGCTCTTGTACTAATATTACCACGTTGTGGGAATTGGTATCTGTAGTTTCTTGTCTATTGTGGAACATCTTTGTTTGTTGTGGTGTTCATATATTGTGTCCCTTGTCGGGCATTTCTACCAAAGTAACTCATTGCCTTAACTCTGGGTTACGGTGTTGGCTTACGTACTGGTGGGTTTAGTAGGCACCATCACGACTCGTGAATTGGGTCATGACAGCTACACAACTCACTATAAAGCCCAATTAAAACATTCATTACACATATACAACCACTAATCCGGTTACTTACCAAAGGCATCTCGTTGGTGTCGTCATACCAACCCCACTTGCAAGCAGACAACATGCCATAACAATTATTAATCAACTTGGGACTCGAACCCACTGTCTAAACAATGACATCAATTTAATTCAACGTTTAGGGACTCTAACCTATTTAGTATTTCAAATCAATTTATGGCCAACAAGGCCTTCATAAAATCCTTTACCAATCATTAACATTCTTAGCCCAATGCCTTAGTTCAAAACACAATTCATCGTGTGACAAGATCATTCTCAATGACAATTTCACAAATAAGTTGAGGGCATACCATTATCAAAACCCAAAACCATCATATTTAGGGTTAAACATGACCCTTTAGTTAAACCACAATTCCCATGCACCCACATGTGCAAAAGCATTATTTAAACATGCATAATTATAAATTAAATCATGAGCAAGCAATACCCAATAATATTCATTCAAACACTCAACCTAAACCATTATTAATGACACATGAACAATGTTTTAACATATGATTTTAGTGAACTAACAATGAAGGAAGAGTCCAATGCCCGAGTTACAAAGATTCACTGAGAGAATTTGATCCTTAAGCCCTTAGATGACCACTTTGAAGAAACCCTAGCCCAATATTTCTTGAGAGGTTTTAGAGAGAGTTCTGATCTTGTAAAGGGTATAATGAATGACCAAAAAGTGTTATAAGATATGGGGTCTTAAGGGATTGGGGTGGGATCCAAAGTACCCCAACTTAAAGTTGTAAAATCTCGCCTTTGGTTACGAGTCAAGCCACTGACTTGTCACCACAACTTACGACTCGTACCATTGAGTCGTCACCAAGATAGAGAATTGGACACCACATAATGTCCAACTTATGATTTTCTAATCCAAAACGTCACTAGACCATATGACTCGTATGGTCTAGTCGTGACCAACACAGAACACCAAGGGCTTGGACACTGGACTACATACGAATGGACCTTAACCACTCGTCACATGATCATATGAATCGTGAGGAGTCACTCATAACCAGGACAAAACTTGGCCAATAACACACTGGTTAACTTATAACTAGGGTTACCTGACCCGTAACCATACCATAAAATTCGTGGTGTGAGTCGTAAGAAAGGCAATGAACCTAAAGCTCAGGAAATTTGCAAAGGCCAAAGTCTGGGCCATTTCATCTCCCCCCTTAGGATCATTCATCCTCGAATGACGGGACAAGGCATTGACTATCACGATTTAACTCCACGCGCCTCTACTCTTACTTTTAATTAAGTTAGAAAACAAAGATACTAAGAATATCACATACCTAAAGCATGAATTTTCGGAGCAGGGAATAGGAATGGATGCTTGGACTACATGTCCTTCTCAACTTCTCGAGTAGCTTTCTCAAACTTTTGGTTCCGCTATTAAACCTTCACCGAGGCCACGTCTCTCATTTGCAAACGAAAAACTTGATGAGTCAAGATACTTCATGGAACTTCCTTATAGGATAAAGAATTTGAAATACCAATATTCTCCAAGGGAACAACCAACGAAGGATCACCCACGCATTTTCGCAACATGGACACATGGAATACCAGATAAATGAAACTCATGCTAGAGGGCAGATCCAACTCATATGCAACATTACCAACCTTTATCAAAACCAAGTAAAGGCCAACATATTAGGGACTAACCTTCCTCTTCTTCCCAAACTGCATCACTCTCTTCTTAGGAGACACATTCAAGAACACCCATTCTCCAACCTTAAACTCCAAGTCCCTTCGCCTTACACTCGAATAGGAATTTTGGCGACTTTGGAAGGTCTTAAGCCTATCCCGAATCACCTTCACATTCTCCATTGCTTGGTGAACCAAATCTGAGCCAAACATCTCTGCCTCACCAATCTCGAACCACCCAATAGGAGACCTACACCTCCTACCGTACAATGCCTCAAACAGAGCCATACCAATGCTATAATGGTAGCTATTATTATAGGCAAATTCAATAAGAGGCAAAAGGTAATGCCAACTACCACCAAAATCAATTACACAGGCTCGCAGCATATCTTCCAGATTCTGAATAGTCCTTTCTGCTTACCCATTTGACTGTGGGTGGAAAGTGGTACTAATGCTAACTTTGGTCCCCAAACCATGATGAAATAAACACTAGAATTGTAATAAAAACTAAGTACCACGATCCAAAATAATTGAGACAAGCGCACCATGCAACTTTACACCCTCTTGAAGGAATAACTTTGCATAGTCCTCCCCACAATAATTAGTCCTCACTGGCAAGAAGTGAGCCGACTTTGTCATCCTAACCATGATAACCCAAATGGAGTCACATTGATTCCGTTACTGTGTAAGACCAGTAATGAAATCCATATTAATTATCTCCCATTTTCACACCGGTAGTTCAATTTCTAGGAGCAGCCCACCTGGCCTCATCTACTCTATCTTCACTTGCTGACAAACCATATATTTAGCCACAAAGTTGGCTACATCCCTATTCATATTATTCAACCAATACATCTCTTTGAGATCATGATACATCTTTTTTAATCTGGGATGAACCGTATACCGCGATTCATGGGCCTCATCCAAAATCCTACCTCACAACCCATCAACATCAGGAACACACAACCTTTCTTGGTACCTCAAAATACCATCACCACCGATCTTGAAGGCCATCACCTTCTGCTTACCCACATCATCCTTGATTTTTATCAAGAGAGGGTCTAATAGTTGCTTCTTTTTAATTTCAGTCCCAGGAAATTATTGCGCCACCTGCTGTACAAACACACCACCATCCTTAGAGTCTAAGAGACAAACTCCAAAGTTAGCCAAATGGTGAATATCCTTCACCAACTCCCGCTTATCCTTATACACATGAGCTAGACTCCCCATGATAACCTGCTAAGAGCATCAACAACCACATTAGCTTTACCTGGATAGTAGTGAAGACTCATAATATAGTCCTTCAGAAACTTAAGCCACCTATTTTGCCTGAGATTAAACATTTTCTAAGTGAACACATACTGCAAGATCTTATGATTAGAAAAGATATCAACATGGACCCCATACCGATAGTGACGCCAAATTTTCAATGCAAACTGCACGGCCAGCAGCTCTAAGTCATGAGTCGGATAGTTCTTCTCATAAACCTTTAAGTGTCTAGAGAAATAAGTAACCACCTTGCCATGCTGCATAAACATACAACCCAAACCAACCCGAGATGCATCACAATAGACGATAAAGCCCTCGGTACCTTCAGGTAGAGTGAAAACCAGTGCTGAAGTAAACTTATCTTTTAGCTTCTCAAAACTACTCACGCAAGTATCAGACCACAAGAACTTCACCTTCTTCTAAGTCAACATGGCCAATGAAGAAGCCAAAAAAAAAAAAGCTTTCCACAAATAACCTATAATAACCTGCTAAACCTAAGAAGCTTTGAATATCGATTGGAGTCATTGGTCTAGGCCACTTCTTAACCACAACAACTATTTGAGGATCCACCATGATCCCCTCAATAGACATAAAATGACCCAAAAATATAATAGCGTTAAACCAGATACACATTTGGAGAACTTAGCATACAATTGTTGATCTTTCAAGGTATGCAACACAAAGCGAAGGTGATCGTCATGATCCTCCTTACTCTTAGAGTATACCAAAATATCATCAATGAATACAATCACAAACAAAACCAGAAACTGGCGAAAGACCCTATTCATCAAATCCATAAATGTCACCGAGGCATTAGTCAAACCAAAAGATATGACCAAGAATTCAAAATGCCCATACCGGGTACAAAAAGCTATATTAAGGATATCTACCTGCCTAATTGTTAACTGATGATACCCAAACTGAAGATCGATCTTAGAGAGGAATTTGGAACCCTGAAGTTTATCAAAGAGATCATCAATTCTCAGAAATGGGTAATTATTCTTTACTGTTACCTTGTTTAGTTACTGAAAATCGACACACATCTAAAGGGATCCAATGATACAAACCAAACAAGAATGCATAAAACACACCCAAAATGGTCCATAAATACAAAGAGAAATCGAGGACTAATTTGAGACCAAGTCTTGGCTTCAACAACAACACAACAAGAACAAGATAGCAAGGTGTTCAACACCTATTTTCAGCCAACAACCAAACTAACAAAGAGATTAACAAGATGACAAAAAAATAGAATACAATAATAACAACACGAGTACAAGATACAATACCAACAAACACATGATTACAAGAATGAAAAGATAGATAGTGTGACATACACTATTACATAAACTAAGAACCTAAGTGTGTTTCAAACATAGAGGCCCTTAATACAATGATAATAGTACCACCTACACTCTTTGTGGAGGTAAGAGGGACCTCAATCTCCCAAGCACCCAACGTTTTAAGCAAAAAAACAACACAGGTGAATCCACACTATGTGTTGACCTAGTTCTGGCCTAAGAAGGGTTTCTCTTGAGAGAGAATTATGTTTCAATGTGTTATACAAGTTTTAATATCCGAAAACTAATGAATAAAACCCTACATTGTTCTATTTATAGTGTAGTACAAATATAAGGTGAAATGACCAAAAAGTTCTTTTAATGAAATGTGAGCAAAGGGCGCCCGTGAAGTACAACTTAGGGGTTGTTTTGGTGAGTTCCAAAGGCCTTTTTCCAATTCACTTGTACACTCATTAGATGGTTCCAATACACACTCTCAACATCCATCTCCATAGTTGTGCCCGTATCATCCTTCCCTTCTTGAAAAATGATTCAACCTTGAATCCATACCTTACAAAATCAAAGAGAAGACAAATAAGCACACATCCTCATGCCATGAGGCTTAGGGTTAGCAAAATAAATAAATCAACATACCAAGGTAATACATACTTGAGATATAACCAAGAATATTTTGTGTTACACATTAGAAATCTATTCAAGAATGCACAAAGGAATTGGTTAAGAAAATCACTAAAAGGTAAGGAAACCACAATGGTCATAATGGCATCACTAGATACGAAAGGTAAGATTACCTTTACCTTAGGGTCCATAAGACATAATTGCTTCATCGACTCTTTTAAAGACCACATCAAGGGTGGTGCCCTAATTAAAAGTAAAGTCACGTAAAACATATAGCAATGTCACTTAAACAAATGGACCAACTAACAAATATCCTACCTCCACATACGGCCAATCCATAACTATCATGGAAGTTATCAAAAACAAAGAGATAGTATAGAGAGAAATCAAATATAAAGGTATTATCCAAGGTGCTACCATCTAGGAGAATGCCATTTGGCTAAAAAGACCTAGCACGTGATATACACAAGGATGAAATCAAAGCATTTAAGCACATACAAATTTTTCCTTTTGGGAAATTCATGCTAACATACAATGTATATCTAACAAGATCATGAATATTATCATATGCATAAGGGTAATAAAGAAAGGTACTGAGGACAATATTCTCATCCAAGATGTATTCACAAATAGCAACACATAAAGAGAGAAAGAGACATTACAAGAACATAGGACCTCTTTTTTTTCAACAACTTCACGAGGAAAGGTATTCCATTAATAGAGTCATGCTATTAGGGAGAATAGAGAAACTACCATGCAACAAACCAATCTAAGACAAGTAGTTCTCCCAAGAACTTTGTTTCCCTCTACTAATGATATTAAGCATACTCCCATGAGTCTAACAAGACACTTTACATTATCCATCCCTATGAAGGTGAAAAGAATCCATGAATATCCTTGGACTCATCCACTCATAAGAACTCAACTTGGCATCCATAAGTTGTGGTCCACACAACTTAAACTCTCGAGTGTCAAATATGGATGCAAGCATATACACAATACCCCAAAGAGGCAATGACACAATTTCCCTTGGTTTTTCAAACATGAAACTGCCTTTGAGAAAGAGGCATCCCATCATTAGCAGGCCACAAAATAGGGTATCACATGAATGGAGTTCATCTAAAGTGTTTTCAAGAGAGAGCTCTCTTCTTGACCTACAAGTAGTGATACCTTGGTCAAGAATGGAAACACTTAAAGGTGAACTCTCCTGGTTCCTTTTACTACTTCCCTTCTTTAGTGAATACTTAATCTTGTTGGAAGTTCCCCTCATGCATGACTTGGGTCTATCAAGTGGGTTGTAAATCCATAAGAATGACTTTCTATCATATGGAAGGATACTAACACTCATAATCAAATCTTCCTTGTCATCTTGACCAAGCATCAAGTCGGATGTAAAACAACCTCTACATCTCAAGAGGTTACCGGGGTCAAATGGGAGAAGTAGCTATGGACATGGATTTCGGCCATACTCTCTTTTAAGAGAGAAATCCGCACATAGCTTCAAACAACCACAGGCAACAAAGGGATTACAATCAAAAACAATTTCATAAGTACAATCACATTTTGGGCTTCCTAAACATCCAAGCAAATCAAGATCATCTCCACCCGATTGATCATTTTGTATGCCCTCACTAGTTATTAGCAACTCATATACCAACGTAGACTCACCTTAGTTTTCACAATGGTCAACTAATGAGTGAATACTCTTGTTAATTGGTAATGGAACCTTATTCAAGTTATAAGTACTAGCACTAGATGGACACAAATCATTCTTACAAGAAGAATCAATTTCGTCATCTAAAGGATCAACTAGTGCTTGCATACTTACAACAAGGGTTTGGTCCTCACGCGACCTAACATCACCAAGAGTATCAAAAAATAAAACTCAAGCACCTTTACTCTAGGCCAATATGCAACTACATCCATTTGGCTACTACTAGCCACATCACAACATTCTAAGTTTATTGGAGTGTAGGGGTTAGCATTTTTACCTTATAGCTCATACGATCTATGGCCTTTACCTTGGTATAGATCGAGCCAGCCCACTTCTTCTTTTGGGAAGCTCTCATCACAAGGTAGTTTTTGATTAAGTGGCGCTTGGACAAGAGAAATTAGATTTGGTGGCCTAAGTGTGGATATCAATCGGCGTAGCTCTTCAAGGTCCCGTTTGAATCCTTCATATGGGTACGAGGTAGTGTTATTAACCATGGAACTTAAGGGGAAAAAAACAACAAATAAAATAACAAGTTAGTTCAAAAATTAGCCTCACCACACTCGAACACTTTGATTACCTCACACGTAGCTTCATAAGTGTTTAAACCGACTAAGGAACCAGTGAGGAGTTTAGGGTTGAGTCTACTCTTGTCCGGAATAGATTTTGGTTCAAAACTCAAATGAAATCTTGTAGGACTTGAGTCAAGAACTAACAACAATTCAAAAAGATAAAAATACACAAAAAATGCTAACACGAACAAAACAGACTCAAAAACTAACTTACAATCTAGTAGGAGTTTACTAGCCTGTAAATTAGTATTAGAACCAACAAATGAAACTAAGGAACAATAAAATAAAACTAAGAAATCTGAAATTTGAGCTTAAAAATAATGCGTGAACAGTAAATGGTGATGTGGTAGTTCACTATTGGTTCGGTTTTATCAAGGTTTTTTTTTTCAATTTTCCCATGTTCAAGTCTTGACCAATTTTCAATTTGGATTGGTGCAATTTGGTTAATAGGATGGAATATAAGTCTTGGGGATCTTTTTCAAATTCAAATTTCAAGACTTGATTTTTCTGGTACTTGCTAGTCTTGACAAGTCTTTGAATGGATGTAAAGTTTTTCAAGACTAGCAAGTACTTCACCCTTTTCCCTTTACCTTTTGAGATATAACAGTCACTTTATTTTAATAAGGTATGAAGGTTGTGAAGAACTTCGAGAACAACTTCAACAATCACCAAGAACAACAACATCAACCACACAACTACTCCAATTCCATAATAACAATGTCACCACCACGCGGTCATGACTACAACAACTTTCAACAAAGGTTCTTAGGCCACCAATTCACAACATATTACACGGTCAAGCCTAGAACAACAACAACATCCGACGCCCACAAAAACAACAATGTTACCAATACACGGCCAAGTCAAAGTTCACAACATCAACATCAATATTTAAAGCTCAAACACAGATATAGACTCAATGGTGTTAGTGAAGAATAAAAACTAACACTAGAAACAATCAAGACAAATGAAAATCTCAACCAAGACACAAAAATGGACAAATTTGCGTCTTTTTGGTTTTTTGGTTTTCTAACACTTTCTTTTTTGAATTTTCAAGCAAGCAAGTCCAAGATTGATCTTGTGGGAACAAGATCAGCCATGCTCTAATACCAAATAATACAAACCAAATAAGGAATACACAAAACACACCCAAAACCATCCACAAATTCAAAGGGAAACTGAGGACCAATTTGAAACCAAGTCTCAGCTTCAACAACAACACAACAAGAACAAGATAGCAAGGTGTTCAACACCTATATTCATCCAACAACTAAACTAACAAAAAGATTAACAAGATGACAAAATAATAAGATAACAATAACAACAACACGGGTACAAGATATAATACCAACAAAAACACGATTACAAAAATGTAAAGATAAATAGTGTGACATATACTATTACATAAACTAAGAACCTAAGTGTGTTTCAAACACAAAGACCTTAAATACAATGATAATAAAAACACCAACACTTTTCATGGATACAAGAGGGAACTCAATCTCCCAAGCACCCAACGTTCCAAGTAAGAAAACAACAAAAGTGTATCCACACTTTGTGTTGACCTAGTTTCGGCCTAAAGAGGCTTTCTCTTAAGAGAGAATTCTGTTTCAATATGTTATAAAAGTTTCAATATCTAAAAACTAATGAATAAAACCCTACATTATTCTATTTATAGTGTATTACAAATATAAGGTGAAATGACCAAAAAGTCCCTTTAATGAAATATGAGCAAAGGGCACCCATAGAGTGCAACTTAGGGGCTATTTTAGTGAGTTCCAAAGGCCTTCTTCCACTTCACTTTATACTTCCTTAGACGGTCCCAATACACACTCTCATGCATCTATCTCCGTGGTTATATCCATATCAGGGAACCATCTTTCTTATACATGAACAAGATAGGTGTACTCCATGGGGACACACTAAGATGAATAAAACCCTTGTCTTAGAGATCCTTCAACTACTGCTTGAGTTTCTTCAACTCAGCTGAAGCCATTCTATACGGGGGAATAAAGATAGGATAAGTTTTCAAAATAAGGACAATACTAAAATCAATCTCCCTATTGGGAGGAACACTAGGAAAGTCATCAGGAAAGACCTCAGGGAATTCATTCACCACTAGGATAAAATGTAAAGAAGGACCTTCTAAGTTAGAATCATTAACCCAGACCAAATCATAGAGGCATCCCTTGGAAATTAGTTTTTGGGCTCTAAGATACAATATGAACCTCCTCTTAGTCTAGGGAACTTTTCTCCTATTCAATAATTGATTTATTAGGGAACTTATAAATGAGTTTACGGGACCGACAGTCTACAAAAGCATAGTATGAGTACAGCCAGTCCATCCCTAAAGTAATATCAAAGTCAACCATATCTAACTCTACCAATTCTACCGAAGTTTATTTATTACCAACGAATACCACACAACTCCTATAGACTCTTCTAACAACCATAGAGTTTCTCATCGGGATGGAAACAAAAAAAGAGTTTGACAAATACTCAGGATCAAAACCAAAGTACACAGCCATAAATGGGGTCACTTAAGAGAGAGTGGACCTTGGATCAAGTAAATAGTATACATTATATGAAAAAAGAGTTTCAACATACTAGTAATGACATCAAGAGATGCCTCAAAGTCTTGATAAAAAATAAGAGCTTTTAAGTGATTCTGACTAGTGTCGGCACCCAAAGAAAAAGCAGTACCCTTTAGTGTAGAAGCTGATGAAGAGGAATCAGGAACCTTATTGGCCCCAGAAGAAACCCTAGAAGGAAAATCACATTGCATATGGCCAATCTGACCACAATTAAAAAATCAGTTTCTCCCATTCTCATATTGTCTACGATGCAGCTGACTATAGAATATGTAAAGTGGATACAATAGAGTGGAATGAGCCCTATCAGCGTAAGATTAGGCACTCTGTGCCCTGTACCCTCCATCATGTTGTGAAAAATGATCACTCGGCGACTTCAAGTAAGGAGACTAGCCATAGAAAAAGAAATAGAACTCCCTTACTTCTTCTTAAGCCACTTTCTCCATCTTTACCACTCTACTACTGGCCTCCACCTTACTCAGATGGACTAAATTTCTTACTTTGCCTCTCACCAATCTCAGCCTACCTCTTCTTTACTTTCTCAACAAGCTGCATATACACCATAAGTTGAGAAATATCCATATCCTTACTCAACAAGGCAACTTTAGTCTATAGAATTATCTCACAGTACAACCCAGAAGTAAACTTATGCATTCTAGCTCTCATGCTAGACTCCAACTCAAGCACATACCTAGACAATTGATGGAATTTCAAGGCATACTCCTTGACTGGAATCCTTTATTATCTCAAATTCTCAAATTCCTTTGCTCTTTCTTCCCTAAATTTTGAGGAAAGAAATAGCCTAAAAAGGCACTAGAGAAGTCATCCTATAGTGTAGAGTTAGCATCATCTCCCCTAGACTGTTCCCACTCTTTATACCACTGGTACTATACATCCTTCAATTGATTAGTAGCAAAATCCACACCCTCAATATCTAAAGCATGCATAATTCAAAGAATATTCTCCATCTCATCAATAAAAGCTTGAGGATCCTCCTCAACCTTAACACCATTAAAAATTAAAGGACTCAATCTCATAAAATGGCCAAACCTTGTGGCCTCAGAATATGAAGTACTATGCTCGGACTGAGAAGCTACCAATAAAGCTAATATATAAATACACTGATAAAATTCAGCATTTATCACATCAGTTTGTGGAGCTCATAGCCTCTTTTTTATAAGTGTAGCGCACTACAAACCCATAAAAGAGACTCTAATTGACATGGCTGTGTGGACACCCAGTTGACCATGAACCTTGGTCTCTAATACCATATTTGTCATGACCCAAACTAGGGTCTGGCCATGACACGTATCTAGAGGCCTATGTGGACCAGAGATTACCTCCTTTACCTAACTGAACCAATACAACACCCTCAATTACAGGATGAATTCTGAATATATAAAAAGAACCAATACAACACCCTCAATTACAGGATGAATTCTGAATATATAAAAAGATAACATATAATAAAACTAATAACAATTCATTAAGTATCTATACCATCCATTGATAACCGTACAATTGTCAGCCACTGAAATAATCAACCAAACCATCCAAGTCCACAATAATCCAACAAAGTATCTACAAAATTAAAATCAATAATATATGGGGACATGCCCTTAACAGTAGCCAAAATAAAGTCTAAACAAGTTCTAAGATATAGGAAATAAGGGCCATGAAATAAAGCCTTTCAAAGTATGGAAGCTCACCACTTTAATGTCAACTCTCAAACTAACTCAAACACCTAATCACTGCACAGGAAAAGTAAAAAAAGTTTTGGTTCCTACATCATATGGGGATAAAATGTTCGAAGATAGTTAAAATTTGGAATGCTAGCATGTAACTCAGGGATAGAGAAATAAAAATAATGCCATGACAATAGTTCATAGCTAATACAATATTCAATGTGTAATATCATATGAAATACATATAAGTATATATAATACCATATGTTGGGGTAGGGAATAAGGCTTAGCATGTACTTCAAAAATCTTAACCTAGGTTGTGTAGTATAACTGTCATATATAAAGCGACCACAGGCTATATGGGCCCAGCTTTCCCCTAGCTAGAAGGGCCTCAGTACGTGTAGTCGTATGAACAAGAGAATATCCATATTTGTATATGTCTTAAATGGGGACTCAAACCTCCCAGCATAGTCAAGGTAACTTCAGCACTAATGTATATAATATAGGGGACTCAAACTTTCCATTCATATATTTATTTGGGGGACTCAAACCTCTCGGTCATATAGGTAGTCGCACTGACTAGAGCGAATTCCAGTGTTAGTCCTTTGGACTCCACTTTCATAGCCCAACTACATATCCCACTTTAAGTGTAGCTAGGCCGTGAAAGTAGAAGTACGAAGTACTAACACTGGAAACTATGCCAGTTGGTACGGGTGTCTTTATGACTGGGTGGTTTGAGTCACCCAAAGAAATATATGAATGGGAGGTTTGAGTCCCCCATAATACATATATTGGTGCTTAAGTCACCTAGATTATGTTGGTAGGTTTGAGTCCCCCATATAGGTATATATCATTATAGATATTCTTTGGTTTGTACGGCTAACATAGTGAGGCCCTTCCAGTTAAGGGAGAGCTAGGCCCATTTAGCCCGTGAGTGCCTTGATATATAGCGGTTACGCTACATAGCCTAGGTTAATGATTTCAAAGTTCATGCTAATCTTGGATCCTTTTAATTTTTATTTGCTCATCTTACAGATCATACCTTCAAGAAGATTTGATATTTATGCAAACTCTTTTATCCCAACTGAGGATAATATTGATGGAGCTCATCCAATTACTGGAGTCCAGACCCGATCAAGGGTCGCTATATCTGACTATCCTCATAGGGTTCCACCTGTCCCCACTGATCCTACTCCTGAGAGTTATGCTCAAACTCAGTTGCTTCAATAATAGGCCACTGATGCTGATTTTCATCACTCTATTACTATGTTGACTCTATTGGTAGCTTCTTAGATTGAGTTTGGTATTCTTATTACTCTATTTCCTAAGGCCATAAGTGTTGGCAAATTTATGAGGTTGCATCCTCCTATGTTTACTGGTACTAACATTGAGAAGGATCTTCAAAGTTTTATTAAAGAAATAGAAAAGATATTTTAGGTTATGCATGCTTTAGAGGTTGAAGGTGTTGAGTTTGCTACCTATCAATTGAAAAATATGGTATAGCAGTGGCACAAAGAGTGGGAACAGTCAAGGGGAGAGGATGATGGTTCCACCTTTTAGGAGGATGTCTCTAGTGTATTCTTGGACCGCTTCTTTACTCAGGAGTTAAGAAAAGCAAAGGTGGAAGGGTTTGTGAATCTAAGACAAGGTAGGATGTGTGTCAAGGAGTAAGCCTTAAAATTTCATTAGTTGTCTAAGTATGCTTCTGAGTTGGTTCGTAGCATGAGGGCTAGGATAAGAAAGTTCGCTTCAGGATTGTCCTGTCAATTGATCCTTAGTAAGGCTACCATACCGATTAATGATATAGACATCTCCAGATTATTTGTATATATGCAGCAGGTAGAGAAAGAAAAAAGAAAGCATACTAAGTTCAGTGAGAGGCAGAGGAAAAAATATAGGCATTCTGAGAAAAGTGGTAGAGATGGTGGTAAGTAGCTAAAGAAGAAGTTGGAGAGTTCTAGTTCTTTCTCTACACAATTTCTCCTAATCCAAAGCCATCAAGTGATCATCGATCTCATCTTAATTATGGGTTCTAGGCACAGCATGCCCAATCTCAAGCTAGTGGGGCTCAGTTGGCTTCATCCATCCTTTCTTGCAGATTTTGTGGGTGGTCGCATCGTGAGTTTTTAGGAAGGAAAGAACAGGAGTTTTTATTGTGGACATATTAGTCATATGTAATGTGATTGTCGTTCCAGAATAAAATTTGGGGCTAACAAGGTCCTTTTTGCCTCTTTATCTACTCCTACACCAAAGGGTGCTATTTCTACATCTATTTCTGTTTTTAGTACTGACACTGGCCGAAATTGGTTGTATGTTGTTGTGTCTTATCAGGACTTTATGGCATCTCCTGATGTCATTACTGCTATATTGAAATTTTTCTCTCATGATGTGTATTTTTTACTTGATCTAGGGTCCACTTTTTCTTATGTGACCCTATTTGTGGCTGTGTATTTTGGTTTTAGTCCTAATTTTATTTCTTATTCTTTTTTTGTATCTACCTCAGTTGGTGACTCTATGATAGCTAAAAGAGTCTATAGAGGGTGTGTGGTATATTTTAGTAGTAGAGAAACTCTTGAGGATTTGATAGAGCTAGATATGTTGACTTTGATGTTATATTAGGGATGGATTAGTTGCATTTGTGTTATGCCTCTTCAGATTGTTGGACCCGTAAGGTCATATTTAATTTCCCTAATGAGCCGGTCATTGTATAGGAAGGGGTTCTTTAGTGCCTAAAGAAAGATTCTTCTCATATCTTTGAGCTTAAAAGTTGATTTCCAAAGGGTGTTTGTATCATTTGGCCTGTGTTAAAGATTTTAACTCAGAAGGTCCTTCTCTTGAATTCATTGCTATGGTACATGAGTTTCCTGAGGTTTTCCCTGATGATCTTCTTGGTGTTTTTCCCAATAGAAAAATTTATTTTGGAATCAATCTTATTTCAGACACTGGTCCTATCTTTATCCGTCCTTATAGAATGGCTCAGGCCAAGTTGAATAAGCTTAAAGAGCAATTGAAAGACCTCTTAGATAAAGGTTTTATCCATCCTATTATGTCTTCTTGGAGCACTCTTATTTTGTTCATGCATAAGAAGAATGATTCCTTTTGGATGTGTATTGATTACCGTCAACTGAATAAAGTGATTATAAAGAATAAATATCCTCTTCCTAGGATCAATGATTTGTTTGATCATCTATAAGGTGGGAAGTGTCTCTCTAAAATTGATCTTATATCGGGTTACCATCAACTTAAGATTAGGGAAGTGGATATCCCTAAGACAGCCTTTAGGACCCGGTATGGTCATTGTGGGTACCTAGTTATTTCTTTTGGGTAGACCAATGCTCTGGTGGTATTTATGGACTTGATGAATAGGGTATTCCATCATTGTCTAGATTTGTTTGCCATTTTCTTTATTGATGACATCTTGGTCCATTCTAAGAGTGAGGTAGATCATGTCGATCCCTTCTATGCTATGCTGTAGACCTTAAATGATCAGTGTTTGTATGTCAAGTTCTCAAAGTGTGAGTTTTATTTAAAGGCCGTGACTATTCTTGGTCATGTTATCTCTAGTAAAGGGATCAAAGTGGATCAACAAAAGGTTGTTATGGTTAAGAAGTGACCAAAACCCGCGACTCTAATTGATATTTCGAGCTTCTAGGGTTTAGCCAGTTACTATAGGAGATTTATGGAATGTTTCTCGACTATAGTTTCCCTATTGATTAAGTTGACCCAGAAGAAGGTGAAGTTCTTATGGTCAGATGCATGTGAGGGTAGTTTTGAGAACTTGAAGGATAAATTAACTTCAGCTTTGATTTTGAACCATCCCATGGGTAATGATGGCTTCGTAGTGTATTATGATGTTTCTCGTGTTAGGATTGGTTGAGTGTTGAGGCAGCATAGTAGGGTGGTGGAATATACTTCTAGATAATTAAAAGTTCATGAGAAGAACTACCCTTCTCATGATTTAGAGTTGTTGGATATGGTATTTGCATTAAAAATTTGGTGTCACTATCTCTATGGGGTTCATGTTAACATCTTTTCTGATCAAAAGAGCCTACAGTATATATTCACTCAGAGTTAAATCTCAAAGAAGGTGGCTTAATTTGCTGAAGGACTACAATATGAGTCTCTATTACTACTCAGGTAAAGCAAACATAGTTGTTGATGTTCTTAGCAGGTTATCTATAGGGAGTATAGCTCATATGGATGAGGATAAGTGGGAGTAAGTGAAGTACATTCACCGTTTGGCTAGTCTTGGAGTTTGTCTTATGGACTCTGAGGATGATGGTGTATTTGTGCATCAGGTATCACAGTTATCTTTTATTATTGAGATAAAGGAAAAATAAATGTTGTATTTTGAATTGATGAAGATTAAGAGGGATGTGGGTCAGCAAAAGGTCGTTGACTTTATGATAGGTGGTGATGGTATCTTAAGGTACCAAGGCAGGTTATGTATTCCCGATGACGATGTTTTGAGGGAAAGGATTTTAGCCGAAGCTCATGGATCTTATTATGCTATTTATCCTAGTTCTATAAAGATGTATCATGATTCTAAGGAGTTCTATTGGTGGAATAATATGAAGCGTGATGTGGATAACTATGTGGCTAAGTGCATCGTGTGTCAACAAGTGAAAATTAAGCACTTGAGACCTCGAGGTTTGTACCAAGACATTGAGTTGCCCGAATAGAAGCGGGAGGTAATCAATATGGATTTCATTACTGATCTTCTTCGATGTCAAAATCAGGGTGATTTAATTTAGGTCATTGTGGATAGGATGACCAAGCCCGCTCACTTCATGCCGGTAAGGACTAGTTATTTAGTAAAGGATTTTACTAAGTTATATCTTGCAGAGATTGTAAAGTTGCATGGTGCTCCTATTTCTATCATTTAGGATCATGGTACTCCATTCTCATCTTCTTTTTGGAGATCATTTCAGAAAGGTTTGGGGACTAAGGTGTGCCTTAGTACCGTTTTCCACCCACAATTAGATAGACAAATGGAGAGGACCATTCAGACAATCAAAAGATATGCTTCGTGCATGTGTGATCAACTATGGTGGGAGTTGGGTTAACCATTTGCCTCTTATAGAGATTGCTTATAATAATAATTATCACTCTAGCATTAGTATGGCTCCTTTTAAGGCATTGTATGGTAGGAGATATCATTCTCCTATTAGGTAGTATGAAGTTGGTGAGGGAAAGTTGTTTGGCCCTAAGTTGGTTCACCAAGCCTTGGAGAAGGTAAAGGTGATTCATGATAGGTTGAAATTCGCTTAAATTCACCAAACTTCCTATGCAGATGTGAGGCGTAGGGAGTTGGAGTTTAAATTTGGTGATTGGGTGTTCTTGAAGGTTTCTCCTATGAAATGAATGATGTGGTTTGGTAAGATGAGGAAGTTCATTCCTCGATATGTTAGTTTGTATTTAGTCTTGAAGAGGATTGTAATGTTGCGTCTAAGTTGGAGTTTTCTTCTAGTTTGAGCTCCATTCATCCGGTTTTCCATGTCTCTATGTTGAGAAAGTGTATAGGTGATCCTTCATCGGTTGTTTCTTTGGAAGGGTTGGGTATCTCAGATTCCTTATCTGATGAGGTAGCCCCGGTTGAGATCTTGGATCGTCAAGTTCGTTGGTTGTGGATGAAGGATGTGGCTTCTGTAAAGGTTCCTTAGAGGAACGATAAGGTTAAAGAAGCTACTTGGGAAATGAAAGAGGACATGAAGTCCAAGTATCCACATTTGTTCCCCATTCCGAAAATTTGTGCTTGAGGTATGTGTTGATCTTAATAACTTTGTTTTATGTCTTTGCTTTCAAACTTGGTTAAAGGGAAGTTTAATGAGTAATAATGTGTGAACTCATGCTTGAGCTTGCCTTAACCCTTCATTCGAGGACGAATGCTCCTAGTAGGGAGAATTAGAACACCCTAGTATTGACCCTTAGAAAATTTCTTGATTTTGAACTTTCGGTGCATTATACGACTTGCAACATACCACTCATATGGAGTGGATCTGGTTTGAAGTCCCTGCTCAAATGTTACTTAGTGTGGTGTTGGTTTTTTACTCTCCAAGGTAAGAGAAGGCATCATACTAGTCTTATGTTAGGGTACGAGAAATATAGTGTCAAATCGTATGATGTCTTATGTCGAACCTAGATGATTCTGCCTAGGGTACGGTTCCAGTGTACCAATCGTATAATTGGATATGAGTTAGGCCATGAACTCATATATTAGATAGAATTGGAGTCCAATATATTTTCTAGGGTACGAGTGGTGTGTACCACTCATATGATTAGTGTACGAGTTAGAGGGAGAGTCGTACCCTCCTGCGCACATTTTTCAACTTTTAAACTGAGGATATTTTAGACATTTCCTACCCCAAAACCCTTAAAACCCTACATACTAAAACACATTTTAGCCTTTCATAACACATTTTGAAGGATCAAAACACTCCTAAAACTCTCTCTAAACACTTTCTTGAAGATTGGGCTAGGGTTTCTACAAGGTGTTCATCTAGAGACTCAAGAGTCAAGTTCTTTCCATGAATCTCCATGAATAAGGCATGTGACTCTTCCCTCATTCTTAGTTCATGAAAATCATGTGTTTAAAGCTTTGTTTACGAATGATTAAAATGGTAGAATTGAAAACCAGTGTTGAGTTTGTTGAAAATGGTAGAGTATGGTTTACTCTTGGTTTAAATTGCATTTATACATGTTTTGATGATGGTTTTGCACATGTGGGTTGCTTGGTAATTGTGGTTTTTACAATTTGGTCATGTCTAACCCTAAACTTGATGGTTTTAACCTTGGTTTTGGTCTTGGTAATGGTATGGCCTTAATGTGTTTGTGAAAATGTCTAAGAGAATAAATTAGTCACATGTTAACTGGAGTTTCGAACTAACGCATTAACCTAATGAATATGAATTGTTGGTAAATGGTTTTGTAAAGGCCTTGTTGGCCATGTAATAAGTTAAATGGTAACCTTGGTGGTTTAATTGGCTAAAAGGTTTTGAGTCCTTAAACATTAAATTGATTTATGTCTTTATTAGAAAATGGGTTTGAGTCCCTAAACTTTGAATTGAATTAGTGTCTTTGTTAGACAATGGGTTCGAGTCCCAAAGTCAAATGAATGATTTGTTAATTGATAATAGCAATGGCATGTGGTATGCTTGCAACCGTTGTTGGTATGATGATACCAATGAAGTGCCTTTGGTAAGTAATTAGCCTAACGATTGTGTATGTAAAATAATGGTTTTAAATTAGGCTTTAAAGCGGGAAGTGTAGCTGGTCCGTGAAAGTGGTAATCTGAAGGACTAACACTGGAAACCGCACTAGCTGGTGTGGGTGTCTTTGTGCCAGGGTGGTTCGAGTCCCCTAAAGAAATATATGAATGAGAGGTTCGAGTCCCCCATAATACATGTATTGGTGCTTAAGTCGCCTTGATTATGTTGGGAGGTTTGAGTCACCCATATAGGCATATACGGTTATGGATATTCTCTGGTTCATACGGCTACACGCACTGGACCTTCCAGCTAGGGAGAGTCGGGCCCATATAGCCCGTGGGAACCTTGATATATGACGGTTATGCTACACAGCCTAGGTTAATGATTTCAAAGTTCAGTCTAATCTTGTTCCCTATCCCAACATGGTATATATGTATATGTATGTATTGCATTTGTTTACTGGTTTTGGACTGTTGGCATTATTTTATCCTTATCCTTGAGTTACATGCTAGCGCTGAAACCGCTAACCATCCTCGGATATTGTATCCCTACGCGATGCAGGTATTAGTCATACTAATACTGACACGACCCGAATCGAACATTATCGTAATGGGCAATCCCAAGTCCATCCGAGACCAAAGACCACCCCCGATACCCAACCCAACTAACCAACATGTATCCTGAGTCGGATAAACTCCGAACGTATAACAAGACAATGTATTAACAATGTGGTGACTTTGGGATAAGCCCAAATCCGGGGCAAACCCAACCAAGTCAATACACCCAATAATCGAAACCAACCATCCAAACTAACCAATAACCATGCCAAACCATAAACCAAAACCATAATAATAACCTAATGTATATTTATATATATATATATATAACATAACATAATCAAACCATACCCAAGTCCATAGTTTACCCATACAAAGCTTCTAAACCAAAACCAAAGAGTACCTAGTCGAGACATACCCCCGACCATAGCCAAAAACCAAAGTCTATAAAATATGGATGTATGTAAAGTAATCCATGACATGAAAAATACGTCTTCCGAACTATGGAAGCTCACTACTTTAATCCAACATCATTTGTTCCTGAATCTGATCAATGAGCATGAGGAGTAGTATAGTCGGTTCCTGCATCGCATGAGGATACAGCCACCCAAAGAGGGATTAGCGGGTGAACACTAGCATGCACTCAAGATATAAAAAAGTAATGGCAACCTTTAAAACCAAGTAAACCAACCATATGCATACAAACCATATATATATATAACCATGATGGTAAAGGAAACCGGGTTTAGCATGTCTTTAAAACCATTAACCTGGGAATGTGTAGCTTAACCATCATAATCTACCCACGGTCCATATGGGTCCAGTGTAACCCCTAAATGGGCTTTGATGTGTGTAGCCGCACGAATCAAAGATACCATAGGAGTAAGGGATTCTCGAGTACCATTCACTCTCTATGATATATATGTACAAGTGTATTGAGGGGATTCCCGTGTACCCCGTAAGTATCATATAAGGTCGTCCTGACCTATCCTCTTATCGACAAACATGAGTTTCCGGTGTTCTTCCCTTGGAATCCCACCTTCACAGTTATCTATCATACAATGCCATTATTACCCAGTTAAAAACCATTACCATCCAACTAAACCATTATTCTATTTATTATCAATCAATGCTAGTACAAGTGGTATCGTCATACCAACTATAGATTGCAAGCAATGTTCTTGGACAACCTGATGGGAGTCCCGTGTACCCCATAGGTTAAATTAGTTAGTTTACTTAAGGGATTCCCATGTACCCTGCAAGTACATCATCATTAAGCTTACTTGGAGGATTCTCGTGTACCCTATAAGTATTTCATTATTAAGCTTTGATTGGAGGATTCCCTTGTACCCCAAAAGACATTCATTAATACGTTTACTTAGGGGATTCCTTTTTACCCCAAAAGGATGTTCAATTAATCCCTAACCTTTATTCAAACCAATTATATTATTTCATTCTCTTGGGGCATTCCTATGTACCCCGCAAGGTTTTCATTTAGACCAATCATAACCACCATGACCTTACCTTTTTACCATTCTAAAATATTCTCACCATTTAGACCATTCTAGACCATTCTAAGCATTTAAAGTATTTAAAACTTGTATACCATTTTAAACCATGCAAAACCATCCAAATCCATTTAGGGTTCCATTAAAAAAACATACCATGCAATAGATCCAATGAAAGTTCAACAATAGAATAAAAACATTCTCTTAGGCATTTTATAAACATGTTGAGGGCATACCTTTACCAAGACAAAAACCAAAGCATAAACCATCCAATTTAGGGCTACCCATGACCCATTTGTTAAACCATAACCAACAAGCACCCACATGTTCAAACAATCACCAAAACCATGTGAAAACATAATTTAAACCAACATTCAACAATGTGCATCAAAACCCTCAACAAATATTTCCAAAATCACCATTCACAATTTATAAGCAATGTTTAAAACACATTAAAACATGCCTTTAGTTGTAACTAACAATGAAGGCAGGAGTACATGCCTTATACATGAAGATTTTGTAGAGAAACTTGACTCTTGAGCCATTTGAAGAATACTTGTAGAAACCCTAGCCTCCAATCCTTAAGAGTGAGTTTGAGAGAGAATTTGGAGTGTTTTGATCCTTTAACAAGTGTTATGAAAGGCCACCAAAGGTTATATAACATGGGGACATAAGGGTTTTGGGTGGGAAATGTCCAGACTACCTCTGACTAAAAATCTAAAAATTAACTCCCAAGTGGGTATGACTCACCCATGCAAACCGTAGGTACCAAGTACCCTAACTCATACCCTACCCTTCACTATGATTCCCTATACTGACCAATATATGAGATCACAACCCCCAACTCGTACCTTAGGGTATGAGTGGTACCCTCAAACCGTACCTTAGAGAGTTTCAACTAGTCTAACCAATAAGCATCATATGACATAGCATCATACTTGTCGTATCCAACCATATGACTTGTAAAATGTTGAGTCGTATCTTAGACAGTAACCAAGCCAAACTTACTACTCAACATACGAGTGAGCCCCCCTTCAACCGTATCCAAAGGTACGATTGGTACCCTTGAGTAGCACCTTGCTAAGAAAGTCCAACGCCCAAGAAATTTTGTAAGGGACCAAATATTGAGGTGTTTCAATCACACCTCCTGCTCAGTGACTTGGATTTGGGGATAACTTGTGTTGACTTCAAGTGATGAGCTTCCATACTCTGGAAGGCTTTATTTCTTACTTTGAGTTTTCTTATGTACTTATTGGTTTAGACTTGGATATTGGATTTGGCTATGGTCTAGGGCATGTCCCAACTGGATATTCTTGGATTATTTTTAGAGGCTTTGTAAGGACAAACTACGGACTTGGGTATGTTATAGAATAGTTATGGATTTGGTTATTGTTTTGTGGTTTGTTGATTGGTTGGGCCGTGGTTTGGGTCATGTCTGGTGACCCTATCCTTGACATTTAAAGCATTGAGTACCCTTAAAATTAGGATTACCTCCTTCTCTAGGGAGATATTTTAGAACATTATTATCAATAGCCTTTTTCTTAAAAGTTTTATGGAATACGGAGACTTGACTCCAATTAGAGGATATTTCATTCCCTATGTTAGGCTTAGTTGCCTCCTTATCCATCTTGATATCTCAATCAACATCAATAGTTTTCTCTAAGAGATCATCCATCTGGGTAAACTTTTGTATTGACATTCGAGAGGCAATTTCTTAATTTAATCCCACCTTAAATCAGATCTTGGTGTACTTTCCATCCTCGTTGTAATCAAGCTTCAAGATTAAATTTTGAAATTCATCATACGATGCTTCAACACTTTTGTCTTCATATATCAAATTGTACAACTTAGCAAGCAGCCCTTATCTATATCTCTTTGGTACATACTTGTCTCTTATAAAGGCCTTCATTACATCCCATGGTGGATAATGACCTTTATAAAGAACCACTTGTGTTCTTTCAGAGTATTCCCACCAATTCAAAGCATATCCCTCAAATTAAGAAATGAAGTAGGTCATCTTCTTTACATCGGGAAAACTATTAACTTGAAAGATCCTATCACATCATGACTCCCACTTGAGGTATCCTTCAGGATCAGTACCTCCATGAAATATAGAAAAAGTGACCTTGATATACTTGAGGCCTCCATAACCACCTTGGTCCCTTAGACCATGTCCTTGTGCACTATACCCATAACCTCCTTCTAGATGTCCTTTAAGCTCTCATTGAACTCGTATGGCTTGGTTTAGTGGCATTTGGTTAAGTGGAGCTTGGTAGGATGGGTTGGGATATTGTGGTCATTAATAGTGTGGTAATTGGATTTGGGGTACTTGATAGGGTGGATAGAAGGGTGGGTTGATGTCTTGTGGGCTCAATCTTTGTGGAACAAAATAGTTTGGAACTTGATGTGGTGGTGTTTCATAAGGTGGAGTGAGAATTTTTGGAGCTTGTGGTGGATTTTGGGGTGTGTGTTGATTGAATTGTAGTGGTCGGCATACATGATGTGGATTTTGGTCGATATTAGTAATAGGTAAGTAAACACTTGCTTGTGGGGAAGGGTAGACCATATGGTGGAGAGTTTTAGGAGAGATGGTAGCCGAAGTGTCTTGGGATTGTGCACTTGAGGAAGCTTGGACATAAAGATCGTCAGGGGGAGTAGCATTTAAAGAATAAGGATTCCCTTCTAATTTCTCCACCCTTCCACCCATAGTTGATATTTTCTCATCGATCCCTGGCATCCTTTCATTCTTAGCTTCCAAAGGAGTATCAAAGTTTGCCCCACTTAGGATAGGTTGGATCTCATCTCCCAGTGCCATGATACCTATTAATAAGACACTAAACACAACTAATAACAAGGTTAACACTAATTAAATCAACTTTCTCAATCCAAGTGTTTGAATTGTCTCACAATTTAGATCAACTTGTTGGTCTTGGTTGCTTGTGTTGGTCTTGATTGTTAATGGATTCTAGTTGAGAGAAGAATGGATGACCCAATTAAGAATTACGAACTTGAATTCAAGAATTAAAGTATGAGTAAACTAAGAAAACAAAT
This sequence comes from Capsicum annuum, assembly GCF_002878395.1. Taxonomy (NCBI): domain Eukaryota; kingdom Viridiplantae; phylum Streptophyta; class Magnoliopsida; order Solanales; family Solanaceae; genus Capsicum; species Capsicum annuum. The sequence continues at coordinate 95,266,072 of NC_061119.1, forward strand.
CAAAATGATTAAAGAAATATGAGACGAAAGAAGAACAGAGGAAAACTAATTAAACAACCAAGTAGATTGAGTAGTAGTTGTTGATTAGTGATAAGAATTAAAGAAATGAAATAAGGAATTAAGAGATGAATTTAATGGATTTGTACCTGAAAAAAGAAGTTTAGAGGGTTGATCTGTGTTCAAAAGGATTGGAGGTGCGTTTGAGGTATTCTAGGAAGCCTTGGGGCACATTGAGCATATGACAAATGTAGAGGGGACTGTTTTGAGATGTGGCAGCAAGTTGGGTGTAAGATGAGGGCTGGGTGGAGGCAATTGGCTATTTTCTCATTGTTTTGACCTACGTCAGAGGTTTTTCAGCAGGTCAAGCACACATCCAACGTAGGTCAGGCGCACCTGGACTGTCCAAACATTTTGCAAGGTTGCCTTTGTACTTCAAATGCTCCCCCTTTTTGTCTTCTCTTTGGAATATTATTTAGGATATTCAAAAGGTGCTTTGTGCCAACACTTTTTCACACCTTTTTCTTATTTTTTTAGGATCAAACACCAACTTTTTGAAGAGAATTCAAGATAAATATTTGAATCTCCTTAAGAACTCAAAAATCTCGAGCTCTTCAACCCTTGCTCGAAATGCGATGAAATTTTGAACCTGACCTTTTTTACACCTTCTAATCACATTCCAAGCCTCATTTTACTCAAACTTTTAACCAAAAATTTTGGATTTTAAAACCAACTTTCAATCTTCAAACTTGAGCTTATCAATAATAGTGATGAAGCTAAAATTTGATATTTAGACTCCACTAGAGTTAGGGAATAAGAAACAACACAACACTACAAGAAAATCAACAAAATCAAAGACAAAAAATTTGACCTAAGGAAAAAAATATGAATAGTGAATTTTTTGGGGGATTTTTGATTTTTCAACACAAATAGACTCAAAATTGACTTTGTGAGAATGAAATTAAGCTCATATCTGACACCAAATATTAAGAGATACAAACCACAAAGGAGAACACACAAAATACGGAACACAAACACAATGAAATAATATAATAAAAAGGACAAGTAAAGGATAGATCAAAAGATAGATAGATAGATAGATAGATAGATAGATAGATAGATAGATAGATAGACAGACAGACAGACAGACAGACAGACAGACAGACTGACAGACAGACAGACTGATAGATAGACAGACAGATAGATAGATAGATAGATAGATAGATAGATAGGCAGGCAGATAGCTAGGTAGATATAGGTAGATAGGTAGGTAGAGAGGTAGAGGGAGGGAGATAGGTAGGTAGATAGATAGGTAGATAGCTAGCTAGATAGATATAGGTCAGGCAGGTAGGCAGGGAGATAGGTAGGTAGATAGATAGGTAGATAGGTAGATAGCTAGGTAGATATAGGTAGATAGGTAGGTAGAAAGGTAAAGGAAGGGAGATAGGTAGGTAGGTAGATAGGTAGATAGCTAGGTAGATATAAATGGATAGGTAGGTAGATAGGTAGGTGGATGGTAGGTAGATAGGTAGGTGGGTAGGTAGATAGGTGGGTAGATAGGTAGGTAGGTAGGTAGATAGGTTGGTAGATATGTTGGTAGGTAGATAGGTAGCTAGGTAGGTAGATAAAGAGATAGACAGACAGACAGACAGATAGATAGATAGATAGATAGATTAATTGACACAGAGATAAAGAGAGGACAATCAAAAGGTATGTTAAACCTTAAGACCTTCCTATCAATTACCAACAGCTCCAACCTCTTACGTAGACCTCATGGTAATGGAATCCCAAGCAAAGCACATTCCTAAACAACAAATAAAGCCCCTAACTAGCTTCAATAAACACCCTCAAGTGTAAATAAAACACCCTGGGTTTACGACCCTTAGAAAATCTCCCAGATTCTGGACATTATACGACTTGAGGGTAACAATCGTATGATTGGTAAGGTTGGTGTGTTCTTGGTCATATGCTAGCTAGTGTTGGTTGGTGGGTTAGATTGGTTTCGGGAATGGATATGACTTGGTATGAGTCGTATAGTTGGTGACGGGTCGTATGGTTTGGTTTTTTCCTTCACTTATTATGAGACTTAGTAACTTAGGTTGGATCTAAGTACAAAAGGCTCACTATGAGTCATAATATAGGTTACGAGTCATATCACTAACTCGTATGAAAAACAGTGATCAAACCTCTTTTTATTCTATTCTCCCAAAGATACGATTTAGGGGTACTAATCGTATGGTTTGGTATGACTTAGGTTAGGTAAGTCATATGGTAGATAGTGTTGGATCCAAGGGGGGCCTAAGGTACGAATGGTGAGTACCACTAATATTGGAGGGTACGACTAATATGGGTAGTTGTACTATCTGATACGAATTTTAAGTAGTTTAAGTTGGGGGTAATCTGGATATTTTCCTACTTAACCTCTTAAGGACCCACGACTTATATCACTATTAGAACATCATTTACTCTATTATTCTAATCTAAAACACTTAGAAATACTCTAATTCTCTCTAAGGCTCTTGGGTAAAGGGAGGCAAGGTGTAATGCCCCAAAATATGATTCTTAAAACGCCACACGATGCTCCAAACTACAAGTAGTGCTGAGCTAACCCTGGTTGCTTACTATTAGCTCTGAATCTCAAAATAGGTAAATATGAATAAACGATACTGATAATGCAGAAAACTATCTAAAAAGTCCGAGTATATCTTAAAATACTGATCATATCAATCTAATAAAACAAATACTAAAAGGTCTAAATACGACATTTGAAATCTAAGACTGAATCTAGTAGTCCAACAAGCCTCTACTAACTGAATCTAGATAATCACTGGGATAGGCCCCCGCTAACTCAGATTATCTAAAAAGAGTAATGAAAACATTTACTAACAACTGGAAATTTGAATAGCTAAGTTATGTATATAAGATGCTTGAAAATCACTCTCGCTGCTGAGACAAAGCACTTGAACGTACATTATGAGACAATGTAGCACATAGACGTATAAGTGGATCAGTACTTTGGTGATGTACTGAGTATATGGGGATGTATAAAATAAGTAAACAATATCATCACAATTTATCGAAAACATCATGCATGCTAAATGTAAATGACTCACTTAAGCTTGAGTAATCTGAAATATGAAAGTCAAATCATGAATAATAAAACATCCAATCTAAATCTTGTGAGCAATTACACTTAGTTCTGAAATATGTATTTTGTTCTTATTATCAAATCATATAGGCTAAATAAAGTCCAAAACTTATTTTGCATGCCTTAAGGCTTCAACACAATTAAACTATTTTAAGAGTAGGGGACATCTATATGGGAGGTTCTTCTAACCGACATACACCATGTGAGAATCAATGGAGTCCCACGACTGGCCCCCGTTAGGTAGGGCTGTTCTACCCATTCCATCGGAATAGAACAATCTAATCTGAGTGAACACAATCTGAGTCATCCACGTAGAAGTGAAAATTCTGAAAATCTATACCTACGATGGCACGTAGTTCTAGGATATGAAACCTTGGTAACACACCTAACTTAGTGCTAAATACTACTTCCAATCTTATGCTCAAAATCTTAAGAAGTCCACCTCAAAAAATAGCACAAGCGTTTACAAGAAAACCCATTATGCTCTTTCTTTTCTTTAAATCTCAAATCATATGAACAAAGGGTATTCATTATCTTAGCTTAGGACCAAAAAGGTCAAATATTTATCTAAAATTTGAAAATAATCTAGTCATGGGGTGTTTGCTTATAGCACAAACAATCTTGAAACAACAATCTTTAATTGAGGTCTAATGACCCAAGCATCGATCTTATGTTAAAACATCCCAAAATTCATACTTGGTAATGTAAAAATTCATAAATCATCTTAAAATCTAAAAATCTCAACAATATGCATGGAAATATAAACATAATCATGTGATTCAACTTTTAAATCATGAGAAATCTCATAATCTTGCAAATAATGATAATGGGTATAAACCCTAACTTGAAATGCATGGAAAATCATATAAATTACAGTAAATTTATAATAAAAATAAAGTTTTGGGCACAAGGATGAAAGGAGTATCCTTGTTCAAAACCCCACATACCTTAATTAATAAACTAGATGCTAAGACTCGGATCTCTATTGATGCTTTGGGGATGAATTTTTAATGCTCTTGTATTGGAAATCCTCAATCTTGAATTATCTTGAAGAATTAATGGAGGAATTTTGGGTTTTCTTGGAGAGGAAGTATGAGCCTTAGGGTCTTGATTGAGAGAGAATGATGAATGAAGCATAAAGTACTTTGAAATTTGATAAATCTTATTTTTTTGGATGGATTTGGGACTGGGTACTTTACCAAAATACCCCTTTTAAACTTACAAATGAAACTGAAAAAATGACCAAAATCACAATTTTTGGCCTTGGCGCGACGCGACACTATCGCGCCGAGCCACTGAAAAATACCAACTGGGAATAAGCATGGTGGCGCGACGTGGTGGTATCGCGTTGCCACCTAGGATGGGACCTGTAAACTTGGCACGATGCGCCAGTATCACAGACCTTCACTGAAATTAGACAATTGGGGATTTGGCCCTCTCCGCGATGCGCCAATATCGCGGAGGGCCATTGAAAATTGACAAATGTGAATTTGATCATCTCCGCAACACGCTAAAGGCCCAGGTGGCATACTACCAACTTAAAAGGGCCATAACTCCTTCACCAAGTATCAGAATTGGGCGAATTCTGTATCGATGGAAATCTTAATCAATTTCCCACACCATGCAAAGTCTAAATCCAAATAATTCCACACGAAATAATTATAATCTATCTTGGAAGCTATTCTTTAACATTCTAGGGATGAATTTTAGCTAGAAAAGGTACGGGGTATTACAATATCTCCCCCTTGGAAGTATTCGTACTTGAATGTTACTAAGCTAAAATTTCTAAGGAATCTGAGAATACAAGATAGCATGCACAACTGAAATGAACTGAATAACTAAATATAAACCATTCTAAGCTTCTGACTAGTTCTGTGAGTGCATGAACTTACATGAGGACAACTATATAGCTGAATATATGATTAGAAAATAACTGAATCAAGGAAGAACATTACATTCAGCTAGATCTGAGTTTGCGGAGAAGAGGTGAGAGTACTTGGCTCACATATCTGCTTCTGCTTCCCAAGTGGTGCCCTCAACTGACTGATTCCGCCAAAGAACTTTGACCAATGGAACTTCTTTGTTCCTTAGTCTACAAATCTGATGATCTAGGATCTCAACTGGAATCTCATCATATAAAAGGTTATTTTGAATATCTAAGCTTTCTAAACGGACAACAATAGTGGAGTCAGCGATGCATTTCCTAAGCATAGAGACGTCGAATACAGGATGAACGGCTGACAAGTCTGCGGGCAACTCAAACTTATAAGCTACTTTCCCAACATGACTCAAAATACTGAAAGGGCCAATATACCAGGGACTAAGCTTCCCCTTCTTGCTAAATCTCTTCACTCCTTTCATGGGTGAAATATTCAGATACACTAAATCACCAACCTCAAACTCGATGTCCCTTCTTCTCACATCTGCGTAAGGTTTTTGGCGACTTTGGGCTGTTTTCAATATTTCTCTAATCAGTTTAACTTTCTTCATAGCTTTATACACTACATCGGGCCCAAGAAAAGTGGCCTCACCCACCTCAAACCAACTTATGGGTGATCTACATCTCCTCCCATAAAAAGCCTTAAACGGAGCCATTCGAATACTAGTATGGAAACTGTTGTTATAAGCGAACTCAATCAATGGCAAATGCTCATCCCAACTACCTTTGAAATCAATAGCACACGCCCTCAATATATCTTCTAGAGTCTAGATAGTCCTCTTTGCTTGACCATCTATCTACGGGTGACAACCTGAACTAAGATGAATTTGGGTACCAAGACCCTTCTGGAAGGCTCTCCAAAACTAGGAAGTGAACTGAGTACCCTTATCTGAAATGATAGACAAGGGAACTCCATGAAATCTGAATAATTCTCGAATGTACAACTTAGCATAATCTTAAGCTATATAAGACGTGTGAATTGGCAAGAAATGTGCTGACTTAGTCAATCTGTCCACAATAACCCAAATCGAGTCATGATAATGACGCGATTGGGGTAAAACAGTCACAAAATCCATATTCACCTTTTCCCACTTCCAGGTGGAGATACCAAACTCTTGCAATGTACCACCTGGTCTTTGGTGCTCTACCCTAACCTGTTGACAAGTTGCACATTTAGCTATGAACTCCACTACTTCTTTCTTTATACCTTCTACCAATAGATTTCTCGCAAGTCGAGGTACATCTTGGAAGCACCTGGATGAATAGAATAACGTGCACCATGCGCTTCAGCCATAATTCTCTGTCTAAGGTCATCAACACCAGGCACACACAATCTACTTTGTTATCTCAACATGCCATCTCCCCCTTGGGAAAAAACCTCTATCTTTTAGTCTTTAACTGACTCCTTCAGTATGACCAAACTAAGATCCAGGTCTTGCTTCTCCTTCATTTTTGAAACTAGGGAGGATTCGTAACTACTCTGAACCCAAACACTCCCTTCAGCGGAATCACCTAGCCTAACACCCAATCTAGCCAAATGACGAACTTCTCGAGCTAACTCTTTCTTATCCTTTCCACATGAGAAACACTGCCAATAGACAATCTACTAAGGGCATCTTCCAATATATTGGCCTTGCTCGGAATGATACAACACACTCATATCATAATTCTTTAACAACTCCAACCATCTCCTTTGAGGAAAATTCAATTCTCTCTAAGTAAACATATACTGCAAGCTTTTATGGTCCGCGAACACATTAACATGCACATCATACAGATGATGTCTCTAGATTTTCAAAGCAAATACCATAGCAGCTAATTCTAAATCATGGTTTAGGTAATTCTTTTCATGAGGTTTCAACAATCTAGAGGCGTAGGCTATGACCTTACCTCTCTGCATCAACACACAACCCAAACCAACTCTAGAGGCATCATAATAAATAACAAAACCATCTGTACCATCGGGTAACGCAAAAATTAGGGCTAAAATCAGTTGAGTCTTCAACTTATGAAACTCTTCTCGCAGGAATCTGAGCACAGGAACTTAACTTGCTTTTGGGTCAGTCTAGACATAGGGGATGCAATAGATGAGAAACCTTCAACAAAATATCTGTAATAACTAGCTAGACCCAAGAAACTCCTAATGTTCGATAGAGAAATAAGTCTAGGCCAATTTCTTATGGTTTCTATCTTTTGGGGATCAACTATAGTGCCATCGGCGAAAATAATATAATCGAGAAAGGATACTGATATTAGCCAAAATTTACACTTGCTAAATTTGGCAAACAATTGATGGTCTCTAAGAGTTTGCAAGACAGTTCTAACATAATCTGCATAGTCATCCTCACTGCGGGAGTATACTAAGATATCATCTATGAATACTATGACAAATATGTCTAGATACTGTTTAAACACTCGATTCATGAGCTCCATGAAAGCTGATGGAGCATTGGTTAGCCCAAAAGACATGACTAGAGACTCAAAATGACCATAGCAGATTTTAAAAATTGTCTTTGGAATATCACACTCCCTTAATTTAAGCTGATGATAGCCGGATTTAAGGTTTATATTTAAGAAATAGCTGGCACCTTGTAATTGATCAAACAAGTCATCAATTCTAGGAAGAGGATATTTGTTCTTGATTGTGACCTTATTTAGCTGACGATAGTCAATGCACATACGCAAAGAACCATCTTTCTTTCGGATGAATGGGACGGGGTGCCCCATGGGGAAACACTAAGCCTTATGAAATATTTATCTAAAAGATATTTGAGTTGCTCTTTCAACTCTTTAAGCTCTGTGAGAGCCATATGATATGGAGGGATAGAAATAGGTTGAGTATTTGGAAGAAGGTCAATACCAAATTCTATCTCTCTATCGGGAGGTACCCATGGGAGATCTTCTGGAAAGACATCAGGAAACTCACTTACTACATTGACAGATTGAACTATTGGAATCTCAGACTTTGTGTTTTTAACTCAAACTAGATGGTAAATCCAACCTTTGGAAATCAACCTTCTGGACTTAAAATAAGATATGAAATGACTCTTGGGAGACACTAAATTACCTGCCCACTCAAAGAGTGGCTTATCTAGAAACTGAAACTTCACCACTCGAGTGCGAAAATCTATAAAAGCATAATAGGAATAGAGCCAATCCATACCAATACTAAGATTAAAATCAACCATGTCTAACTCTATCAAGTCTGCTAACATGACTCTATGAAGGACAGTGATAGGACACTTCTTGTAGATTTTCTTCGCAACAATTGACTCACCTACTGGATTAGAAACCAAGAAAGGCTCAGGGACCTTTTCAGATTTTATCTCAAAATTTGCAACAACTAATGGGGTCACATAAGAGAAACTCGACCCAGGGCCTAACAATACATAAACATTAAAATGAAAGACATGAAGCATACTGGTAACAACATCTAGAGAATCCTCCTGCTCCTGATAGGATGGTAAAGCATAGAATTGATTCTGGCACTAACCGCCACCGGTATTGGATGAATTGCCCTGAGGAGGGGCTGGGCGACCTAGAGGAGTTGGTGCACTATGAGCCTGAGTATGGGGACATGCATCTCTATTTCTCCATCTAGAATGCGGTCATTTCTTGATTCCGTGACCCTCCTGGCAACAACTATAACAACCTTTCTGACCCTACAAATATTTACCTCTATGATTCTTACCAATTTGGACATAGTGGATGATTAGGCTTCCCACTCACATTATTCTAAGATTTAGACATAGAAGACTCACCCCACTGTTCTAGTCTATTTTTGGGTGTAGGAGCATTGGCTAAAGAAGGTGCGGGCATAGATAAATGATTTTAAAACTGCGAAAGATTTCCTCTAAACCTATTTTGACCATAATTAAACTGTCCTATTATATCCTTCTTACTTACTCTCTCTCTTTCCTTCATATTCTCTGCCTAAATATGCTGAGCACGCATAATCAATCTAGAAAGATCCATGTCTCTATTGAGCATAGCCGTCCTACACTCCTAAACTACCAATCCAGATACACTGGTCACAAATTTACTCATGCGTGACCTAGGGTCAGCCATCTGATCATGGACATACTTAGACAGCAGGTTGAACTTGAGGCAATAGTCTTTCACTGTCATAGAGCCCTGCCTTAGGTTCATGAACTCTTCTATCTTAGCTTCCCTTATCTCAATTAGGAAGAATTTGTCTAAACACACATCCTGAAATATCTGCCAAGTCATGGGAGCTGTATTCTCTTCTCTAATTTTCTTCCACATCACCACCCAATCATAACCAATATCCTTCAGCCTATAGGATGCCAATCCTACACTTTCTTCTTCAGAAACATGCATAATTTGGGTGATCTTCTTCACCTCATCAAGATAAAGTTGTGGGTCCTCACCTGCATTCAACCCAAAGAATTCTAGCGGATTCATTCTCAAAAAATCTCTAATTCTGGCTGCGGCTAAGTATCCATCTTATTGAGGTAGGGTTGCAGCCTGATGGTTGCCCTGTACATTTACTGTCACAGCTTGGGCTAGCGCCTAAAAGGTAGCCTGGAACTCTGCATATGACATATTCTCATTCAAAATATTTGCGGGCTAAGGTGGCTAGTTACTGTTTCTACAGGAGTTAGCTCTGCGAGGAGGCATATTCTGTCATAAAAGAGCATGAGTTAATAGTAGATAGAGATAGCTGTAAGCACAATGGATTATGAAAGAAAGAGAAGATTTTCTTAAAATTCTACATAGCATCTTGGTCATAGATATGGTGTGCTTCACACCAAAGATCAAGACTCTACGTAACGCGGCTTATCTGACTCTCTAGGAATCCCTAAACCTTAGACTCTGATACCAAATTTGTAACTCCCCAAAATTTAATTCTCAAAACACCACACGGTGCTCTAAATTACAAGTAATCCTAAGCTAACCCTGACTGCTTTCTATTAACTCTGAATCTCAAAATAGAGAAATATGAACATACAATACTGAAAATGCAGAAAGCTATCTGAAAAGTCTGAGTATATCTTAAAACACTGATCACATCAATCTGATAAAACAAATACTGAAAGGTCTAAATACGACATCTGAAATCTAAGACTGAATCTAGTAGTCCGGCAAATCTCTACTAATTGAATCTAGAGATTCACTAGGACAGGCCTCAGCTGACTCAAACTGTCTGAAAAGAGTAATGAAAATATTTACTAACAACTGGAAATCTGAATAGCTAAGTCCCAAGACTTAGAGGACTCACCAACTGCAGAGATGTAGATGAGATGCTCAAAAATCACTCTCGCTGCTGAGACTGAGCACCTGAACCTATATTAAGAGATAATATAGCACACAGACGTAAATGTGAATCA
>NC_061119.1:95279506-95289625 GCF_002878395.1 Capsicum annuum
TTTTAATTGGGCAATAACGGCGGGGTGGATAGCTAACCATGAAGGTGCGAGTCCAATAGAAGGACATTGAAAACTCATGTTTGCCGACATGAGGGTTGGTCATAGCGACCATATATAATACTATGAGGTATATGAAAATCCTCTAAGTACATTATACAAATGTATCATGGAGAGCGAAGGGTACTCAGGAATCCCCTACTCTTATGGTATCTGTGGTTCATGCAGCTACATGCATCGGGGCTCGTTCAAGGGGTTACAATAGACCTATATAGCCCGTGGGTGGTTTTAGGATGGTTAAGCTACATATACCCAGGTTAGTGGTTTTAAAGGCATGCTAAACCCAACTCCCTTTCCCGGCATGGTTATATATATATATATATGTATGGTTTACATGCATATAGTTGGTTTACTTAGGTTTACTAGATGGCATTATTTTATCCTTATCCTAAGTTCATTCCAGCGTTCACCCGTTAACCCATCTTTGGGCGACTGGATCCCTGCGTAATGTAGGAACCAGCCGTTCTACTTCTCCTGCTTAGTGATCGGATTTGGAAACAGCTAATAGATTGAAATGGTAAGCTTTTATATTCCAGAAGGCCCCATTTCATCTCATGGATGTCTTTACATACTTGGTTTATTTTATGAATATTGGTTTTGTCTATGGTTGGGGGCATGTCCCAATCGAATATTGTTTTTCTTTTAGTCAGAGGCTTATGTGACTATTATAGATTGCAATGGGCGGGATCGGTATTAGTGTCAACCTCAATACTGACAATTGTATTGGGGTTGATACTGCTGGACTAATTTTATAATTGTTTTATTCTTTTATGTTATACTATGGACAGGAACTTAGTCTTTATATTGGTTTAGTTATAGTTATTGGTTAGCAATGGATGGTTGGACTTATTTGGGTTGGTCACAATTATAGACCTATCCCAGAGTCCGGCATCATAGTAAACACTATTTTATTACACCTTTAGAATCTATTCAACTTAGGGTATGCATTTAGATAGTTGGGTTGGGTATCAAGGGTAGTCCGCGATCCTGGTTGGACTGGGGATGCCCATTACGACAAGGCCCCAGATCAGGTCGTGTTAAGTTGGTATCAGAGCCTTAGGTTTATGGTCAATTAGAAGTCCAAAAAAGCTGTGTCGAGCAGAGTCTCTTTTAAGGGTATGTAGGTGCCACACTCATAAGGGAGGGGCTACAAGGCATTTAGGAATGTCTCACTTTCTTGGTATTCTATTTTTAAGTTTAGATTCGAAGTCTTATAATCTTCTATATTCCTAGTTTGTTCGCTTTTCAAATCATGCGTCGATGATCTGAGACGAAAGGTAACTCTTCTGTCCCAACTAGGGATAATATTGAAGGGACATATACTACTCAGGGGATCTATACTCGGTTTAAGGATCTTGTCCCTGATATTTCTAGAGTTTCACCGATTGCTACTAGTCCTCCCCAGGGTGAGGTAACTAATGCAGAATTTCATCACTCAATTCATGTTATTGCTCAGTTAGTTATTTTTCAGGTTAAGTAGGATGCATCTAGTGTTTCGTCTACTGAGGCCACAAAGGTTGGACAGTTTATGAAGATAAATCCTCCTACTTTTACTGCTGTGAAGGTGAAGGAGAATCCTCAGGGTTTCTTAAATGAGATAGAGAAAATCTTTAGGATGATGCAGGCCACGAATGTGGAAAGGGTGAATTTTACTACGTACCAGCTTAAGAATGTGGCGTACCAATGGTACGAGGAGTGGGATAGAACAAGGGGTGATGTTAAGGAGTCGATTTTATAGGAGACTTTCTCTAATGCTTTTCTAGATCGCTTCTTTCCTCAGGAGTTGAGGGAAGTGAAGGCGAAGGAATTTGTCAATTTGAGACAAAGAAATATATCTGTCAAAGAATATGACTTGAAATTTCATTAGCTGTAAAGGTATGCTCCAAAATTGGTGTTTGATATAAGGGTAAGAATGAGAAAGTTTACTTCTGGACTGTCTCAGGATTTGATCCTTAAAAGTAAAACTGCATTGCTGATCAAGGATATGGATATTTCTAGGTTAGTGATTCATATGCAGTATATGGAGGAGGAAAAGATGAAACAAGCTGAGTTTTGGGGAAGGCAGGGTAAGAAGTTTAGGTCATCTAAATAGGGTGGTGCTCGAAAGCAAAGTGGTCGGGATGGCAGTAAGTGGTCAAAGAAGAAGTGAGGGAGTTCTGTTTCCTTCTTTAAGCAAGTGCTCCTTACCCAAAATAGTCGAGTGATAGGCGTTAGAATGGTGGCGATAATTTTTTAGCATAGGGTGCCCAATCTTAGGCTAGTGGGGTTCAGTCGACCTCATTATGTCCTCATTATCGTTTTTGTAGTAGGTTGTATAGGGGTTTCTGTGATGGAAGGAGGGACCGGTGTTTCAAATATGGTCAGCCAAGCCATATGCTTAGAAACTGTCTGATTGGTAAGGGTGTTTCGGGAGCGAGTAAGGCTCCGATTGCTTTATCTTCTGCTCATGCACTAAAGGGTACAGCTTCTGCATCTGTATCTATTTTTGGTACCAGCATTGGTTGGAATAGGTTTTCTGTTTTTGCTACTCGACTGGAATTTGAGGGTTCACCTGATGTCGTTACTGATACGTTACAACTCTTTTCTTGTGATGTGTATTATTTGCTTGATCCGGGGTTCACTCTCTCTTATGTGACCCTATTTATGGCTGTATATTTTGGTTTTGATCCAGAGGTTATTTCAGATCCTTTTTATATTTCTACCCTAGTAGGTGACTCTGTGGTTGGTAAAAGAGTCAATAGGGGGGTGTGGTAATTATTGGTAATACGCAAACTTTAGTGGATTTGTTTGAACTTGATATAGTGGATTTTGATGTTATTCTGGGGATGGACTGGTTACACTTTTGTTACACGTCCTTAGATTGTCAGATTTGTAAGGTTGTCTTTAGGTTCCCTGGTGAACTGGTTATTGAGGAGGGTGATTCCTAGTTCCTAGGGGGAGGTTTCTTTCTTATCTTAGAGCTCAGTGATTAATATCTAAAGAGTGTATCTATCATCTGGTCTGGGTTAAATATTCAAACTCGAAAGGTCCTCTTTTATATTCGGTTCCACTAGTGAATGAGTTTTCTAAGGTCTTTCCGAATAATCGTCCTGGTATTCCTTCGGATAAGGAGATTGAGTTTGGTATTAATTTGGTTCCATAAACTCGTCCAATAACTATTTGTCCTTATAAAATGGTTCCATCTAGGTTGAGAGAACTCAAGAAGCAACTTAAAGATCTTTTAGATAAGTATTTTGTCTGTCCTAGTATATCCCCGTGGGGTGCACTGGTGTTATTCATGCGAAAAAGGGATGGTTTCCTTCGTATGTGCATTCACTATCGGGAATTGAATAAGTTAACGGTTAAGAATAAGTATCATCTCCCAAGGATAGATAACTTGTTTAATCAGTTGCAAAGTGTCAAATTCTTTTCTAAGATAGATCTTCAGTCTGAGTATCATAATCTGAAGATTAGGCAGGAGAATATTCCTAAGACGTCTTTCGTACTTGATATGGGCACTTTGAGTTCCTGGAGATGTTTGTCGGTTTTACTAATGCCCCGACGGTATTTATGGAATTGATGAACAAGGTTTTCAGGTAGTTTCTGGATCTTTTGTACATTGTGTTCATTGATGACATCTTGATGTATCCTAAAAGTGAGGTAGATCATGCTAATCACCTTCATGCGGTGTTGTAGACCTTAAAGGAGCAACAGTTGTATGCCAAATTCTCCAAGTGTGATTTTTGGTTGAACATTATGACTTTTCTTAGTCATATTATTTCCAGTGAAGGAATAAAGGGATAATGATGGATCCACAAAAGGTGGTTACAGTTAAAAGGTGGCCTAGACCCACGACTCCAACCGATTTTCAGAGCTTCTTGGGTTTAGCTGAGTATTATAGGTGGTTCGTGAAAGTTTCTTGATGATAGCTGCCACTTTGACTAAGTTGACTCAGAGGAAGGTAATATTTTCTTGGTCGGATGCTTATGAGGGGAGTTTCAAGAAGCTTAAGGATAGAAGCTTAAGGATAAACTAACTTTAGCTTCGATTTGACATTACCTAAAGGTAATGAGGGGTTTGTAATTTATTATAATGCATCCCGAGTGGGACTTAGTTACGTTTTTATGCAGCATGGTAAGGTAATTACCTATGCTTCCAGGCAGTTGAAGGTGCATGAGAAGAATTATCCTACTCACAATTTGGAGCTTTTAGCGGTGGTTTTTGCTTTGAAAATCTGGTGGCATTATTTGTATGGAGTGCACGTGGATATCTTTTCTGATCATAAGAGTCTACAGTATGTATTGACTCAGAAGGAGCTAAATCTCAAGCAGAAGAAATGGTTAGAGCTTCTTAAGAACTATGATATGAGTCTTCACTACCTCCCAGGTAAAGCTAGCATGGTTGTTAATATTCTTGGCAGGTTATCCATGGAATGTTTAGCTCATGTGGATAAGGAGAAGCGAAAATTAGTAAAGGATATTAGCCGCTTAACTAATCTTAGAGTTCGTCTCTTGGACTCCAATGATGGTAGTGTGATGGTACAGGAAGTGATTCGATTGTCTCTTGGTGCAGAGATCAAGGAGAAGCAAATGCTAGATCCTATCTTGATGAAAATCAAGGATGATGTAGGTAGAAAAAAGGTGATGGTATTCGAGATCAGTGGTAATAGTACCTTTTGGTACCAAGGGAGGTTATGTGTTCCTGATGTCGATAGTTTACGACAAAGGGTATTGGTAGAGGCGTTTTAATTGCACAATGTTGTTCATCCCGATTCAACAAAAATGTATCATGACCTCAAGAAAATGTATA
Organism: Capsicum annuum; assembly: GCF_002878395.1. Lineage (NCBI taxonomy): Eukaryota > Viridiplantae > Streptophyta > Magnoliopsida > Solanales > Solanaceae > Capsicum > Capsicum annuum. The sequence continues at coordinate 95,284,352 of NC_061119.1, forward strand.
GGCGGAATAGTATGAAGAGGGATGCGGCTAATTTTATGGCCAAATGCATGGTGTGCCAACAAGTCAAAGTTGAGCCCATGAGGCCTGAAGGGTTATATCAAGAAATTAATTTGCCTGAATGGAAATGAGAAGTAATCAATATGGATTTCATTATCGGTCTTCATCAGTCTTGGAATCAACTTGATTTTATGGGTCATCGTGGATAGCATGACAAAGTCCGCTCACTTCTTACCGGTGCGATTAACTTTTTGGTTAAGTACTATGCGAGGTTGCATCTTCATGAGATTGTGAAGCTACATGGGATACTTGTTTCGATTATCTTTGATCGTGGTACACAATTTTTCTCTCACTTCTGGCAGTCTTTTCAGATGACAAGCTATAGATGGTAATGGTTTTAATTGGGCAATTATGGCAGGATGTTATAGCTAGCCGCAAAGGTGTGAGTTCAATGGACGGTCACTGGAAAGTCATGTTTGCCGATGTGAGAGTTGGTCATAGAGACCATATATAATACTATGAAGTACATAGAAATCCTCTAAGTAAACTGTACATATGTATCATGGAGAGCGAAGGGTACTCAGGAATCCCCTACTCTTATGGTATCTCCAGTTCGTGCGGCTACACACATTGGGGTTCGTTCTAGGGGTTACACTGGACCCATGTAGCCAGTGGGTGGTTCTAGGATGGTTAAGCTACACAAACCCAAGTTAATAGTTTTAAAGGCATGCTAAATCCGGCTCTCTTTCCCGGCATAGTTATATATATATTTACGATTTGTATAAATATGTTTGGTTTGCTTGGTTTTACTAGATGACATTATTTTATCCTTATCCTAAGTTCATGCTAGTGTTCACCCATTAACCCGTCTTCAGGCGGTTGTATCCTCACGCGATGCAGGAATCGACCGTTCTACTTCTCTTACTTAGTGATCGAATTTGAGATCAACTATTGGATTGAAGTGGTGAGCTTCCATATTTTGGAAGGCTCAATTTCATATCATGGATGTTTTTACATACTTGGTTTATTTTATGGATATTGATTTTGGCTATGGTTGGGAGCATGTCCCAACCAAATATTGTTTTTCTTTTGGTTAGAAGCTTGTGTGACTATTATGGGTTGGAATGGGTGGGATCGGTATTGGTGTTAGCCTTAGTATTGGCATTGGTATTTGGGCTGATACTGCTGGACTGAATTTATAATTGTTCCATCCTTTTATGTTTTGCTATGGACACGAACTTGGTCTTTATATTGGTTTGGTTATGGTTATTGGTTGGTAATGGATTGTTGGACTTGTTTGGGTTGGTCACGGTTATAGAAACTCGAAACCAAAATAAGCCACAAAATAAAAAAAGTGATCAAAATAGATCGCCTATTTAATAAGTTACCAAAATAGGCTAAACGTAATAAATTATTACGTTTTTTACTTTTTTCTTAACGGTCAACTGACAGAAATGAACAATAAACACGGTATGTAAAACATAATAAATTATTACATTTTACAAACAGTGTTTGTAAAACGTAATAATTTATTACGTTTTTTCACAAATAACAAAAAACAAAAAAAATAGTGTGTTGTCACATCAATTTTATGTCAAATCATGTAGTTTGTAATAATTTATTACGTTTTACAAACAATGTTTATACAAAGTAATAATTTATTACAAACTACAAACAGTATTTGTAAGTTGTAATAAATTATTACAACTTACACCAGCTTTTTTGTACCATGTCACATCACCTTTACTTTCCCTCACTTTTAAATGTAACCCACCCCACCCCACGTAGAACCGTCCTACCCCACGTCACATATTAAAATTAATTTTTATTCTTTATTTCCAGAGCTTAATTTTGAGATTCTTTTGTCGTTTGGTTGGAAAATAGTTATCCCGGAATAATTAATCTCGGGATTAGGTATCCCGAGATTACTCGGGATAACTTATCCCACCATCCAGATGGGATTACTTATCCCATCACTATGGTGTAAATGGTGGAATAAGTTATCCCGATCTTGACAACCAAATGGTGCACTAAAAGTTTTATCTCGAGATTATTTGATTTAATACCTCACCCCAAACTACCCCTGGTATATTAGACTCTTTTCTTAAACACTAGGAGGGAGTGCTTACACATTTTTCTCACTTATCAAAACTAAAAACTATTTTTTTTCTTCTTAATTTGAAAATTAATATTTAAGATTTTACGCAAATCTATTACATCCTAAAATGTAGGGATGGTTTGATACATAAATTAAATTATTTTGTAATTATAATTGTGAATTATTTTATATCATATTAAAGGTGGTATAAAATAGTTTTATAGTTGATGGGATATGATGCTCTCCTTTTTTGGGTACATTTAGAATTACCTTTAACATTAATTGAGTTTAAATGAATTGATTTCTTCAAATATAACCAGAGGCAAACTCTGGAAATAAAGAATGCAAATTATTTTTAATATGTGATGTAGGGTGGGGTGGGAGGGTTCTACGAGGGGTGGGGTGGGTTACATAAAAGTGGAGAAAGTAAAGGTGATGTGACATGGTACAAAAAAATAGGTGTAAGTTGTAATAATTTATTACAACTTACAAACACTATTTGTAGTTTGTAATAAATTATTACTTTTGTAAACAGTGTTTGTAAAACGTGATAAATTATTACAAACTATATGATTTGACATAAAATTGATGTGACAACACACTGTTTTTTTATTTTTTGTGGAAAACGTAATAAATTATTACATTTTACAAACCGTATTTACTATTTATTTTCGTCAGTTGACCGTTAAGAAAAAAGTGGAAAACATAATAGTTTATTACATTTAGCCTATTTTGGTAACTTATTAAATAGGTAGCCTATTTTGGTCACTTTTTTATTTTATGGCTTATTTTGATTCCGAGTTCCGTTTATAGATCTATCCCAGAGTCTGGCATCGTAGTAACGTTATCTTGTTACACGTTCGGAATCCATCTGACTCAAGGTATGCATTTGGATGGTTAGGTTGGGTATCGGGGGTGCTCCCTGGTCCTGGTTGGACTTGGGATGCCCATTACGACAAGACCCCGGATTAGGTCATGTCAGTAAACATACTTAAAATTATCTAAGTCTAAAAATAAAGAGAGTCCTAGTTATTTATAGGCCAAGGCCATTTATTACACTTGGGCCCAAAAGTGATCCTAAATGATAATTAGGCCCAAAAGTAACCCAAAGCCCCAAACTCAACATAGAACTACCTTCATTCTTCCAATATTCTCATTGGGATCACAATATTCTTCTTCATCTCTAAACGTTGGCTATGAAGCGTTTTCATTTGTACCATCTCCCGTCCATCTATGTCAAATTCATCCTTTTCAACCCTAGTCTGTACTACTCAATTAGACCTAGATTTTCGGGATGCCAACAGCTGCTACAAATGCATGAATAAGAATTTTGACTCTGTGCTAGTTAATTTGGATGTGAAATCCCCAAGAATTCTATGGGTTTTACCCCATTCGAACCTAATATCCCTTCTTTATGACTTGGAGGCAACCCTAATGGGCTTTTTAGAGCCTATTCCCGTCTTATGTTACAACTGAGGATGAGAAAATGAAATAAAAATGTGTCCCTGAAGTTTCTAGTCGTGACATGTTGCTATAGCTACGTAGCTATGGCGACGTAGCTATACCGGGATGATGTTAGCCTGACCCAGATATTATTAGTTTCCGAAGTTTTGACTTGAGTTGCCCCACACAAGCTCACAAATGTACTTCGGATAAATTTCGTACCCCTTATCAAGATATTTCATAGTAATGAGGGATTAGATCGTTACATCCACAATTCATAAAAGGAACTAGAATTCTAACAAGAAACTAGAGAGAACTCGTGGATCAAACGCAACAGATTTCTCTATAAACTACAACTTAAAACATTCAAGCACAAAGTTCAAATACAATTCAAGATCAAGATAAAGTTTCACAATACAACTCAAAATCCCTTGAATTCAAGTATAAGTCAAAATTAAGTTCTTCAAGACTCAAGATCTCAAACTCAAAAACCCTTGAATTCAAGAATAAGTCAAAATCAAGTTCTTCAGGATTCAAGATCAAGAGCCCTTGAATTTATTTTCGAAAAGAAGAATTAGAGGATTCATTGAGACCGCAACACTTAAATATTGAAATAAATTAATATTGTGATTATATCATGATATTTTTCTATCTTGACTATTATTTTCTCGACTTGTATTTTATTGCCTATAATAGGCTTGCAACAATATTCAAGTTATTTTCAAATCTTTATAATACTCAAATCCAGTATAGATATATTTGGGCCTTCAACGTTGAAAATATATTCTAATAAAAAAGAAAAAAATTACATGAGTGATAAAAATTTTACGACCCCGTATAGTTCTTCTTTCATTTTATTACAAATTATAGTTTACTTTTGCAACTTACTACTCTTTCTCCATTTTCTCCTACCAGAAATCAGACACCAATCAAAGTCTTCTCCAGCAAACTCATGTCGCCGAAGCTACCATGAAGTAGAAATCACATACCAAAATTTTCTTCGACGAACTCACATCGTCGGAGCTACCACAAAACTAAAATCACACCAAAGTCATCTTCGACGGACTGACATCAGCGAAGCTACCGCAAAGCAACAACAAAACGGTTCAGATCTGGTCATTCCTGACTTTTAAACTTTTTACAAAATAGTCCAGGTTTGTTTTTCCAACGACACCACCACTGCTAGGTTCGCCGCTATTATTCCACCGGCAACCACTATTTCCAACCAAATCTAGTTATTTCTTGACTTTTGTTGAGTGAGTTGAATTTGTTGGCTTTTGTTGGTTGAGTTGTTGTTCGTCGGAGGAATTTATAGGAGGAACAAGACGGATCTTTTTTGACGAGAGGTAGAAATTTTGAGAAATTGAAAGAGGAAAATGATCGAAATAGGATAAATGATAAGAATATTTAAATACTAAACCTAAAGGATCGATGTAATACAATTTGAATTCAATATTATACTTTTTATGAATTCAAAATTATCTAAATTTTAAAATATTTATTTAAATACTATTTAAATTAGTTTATGTGTTACTATATTAAATTGTGTTATATATATATATATATATATATATATATATATTTAATTAATATTAATATTAATATTAATAATTAATAATTAATAATTAATAATTGATAATTAATAATTAATAATTAATTAAAAATATATAGAAGAGTGAAGGAAGCAGTTGAAGGTCGTCATGCCTGCTTGCTTCGTGATTTTACTATATCACCCC
>NC_061119.1:95292625-95350471 GCF_002878395.1 Capsicum annuum
CAATCTTAAGAAAAGAGTAGACCGTAGCCTACCTCAAAGCTGAACTGCAATCTTGAACTGTCCACAAACTGCTCGTCTTTACTCTACAATCCCAGAATGTTGTCACGCTATCAAAATCATAATCTACGCATTTGTACTAGAAAAATGATACTCATATTGCAATATAAAACTCTGGACCTAAAATCGGGTCAAAATAGGCATGTGGGGCCCGCTAATGGAATCCAAAAATTGAATCTATCTCGATGTCCCTCGAAGGACAAAGAACGTGTGCTCAAAATTTGAGTACCACTTGGGCAAAGATTGGGGCTAAAATCAGCCCTAAAAGCCCAAAGAATCTAATTCTAAGACCATGAATTTAACGAATTTTGTGATGAAATATCACGAGAATAAAATGGGAAAAAGACCAAGGAACGATAGGTTATTGGGATGAACTCCCAATAATTTCCAAGCTCTATGATCCAACAACAACTAAAACGGGTAAGAAAATGATGAAAATTCAGGAAGAGGTGATTTTATGCTGCAAGGGCATTGGCCTTTGCGACTGTGAGGGCCAAGAGTCGCGAATGCGAAGCTTACGAGGATAGCCCTTCGCGAAGGAGGACAAGAGGTCGCGAATGCGAAGGCAAATGGGTTAGAGGACCGCGATTGCGACACAAGGTGGTCGCGAATGCGATAGAGTATAGGCGAATCGGGTCGGGAACATTCATTGCGAACATGAGGGGAGGGGTCGCAAACACGACCCAAACCTCGCGAGCGCGAAGAACAAATGTGCCTTGCACTAGGTGCCGTTGCACTAGATTTTCCTAAGTTCCAACAAACTCGATTGTGTGCTCGGGATTTGTTTGAGACCCCGTGCGCGCAAATGAATTTTGCTACCATACCAAATTTGACATTCCGGACTCAACGAAACCATCAAAACTTTCATTCGAGATCATCTCGACTAATGGTGGGTCCCATATCTATAGTTCTATTTTTCATATCCACCCAATACTCAATAGTCCAAGACGAGTCTGGAAGCCTCAGTACCCATACCAAGTGTCCCCTACCCTATAATCCACGTTTCAGAGCTAATGATAATGTCGGAATTCTCATTTGAGGTCATTTACAGGAAGTTTTGGTCCGAGATTTATTTTTTAACAACGAAAGGGAAAATGAGCCTAAAACCCAAACGAACTGTTCAAAAATCAAATCAACAATTTCGGTAAGTCATAAATAACCTGTAGTCGCTATGGGACGACATGAAACATCGAAAATGCACGAAATCGAGAAAATGACCTGGAGGGACATTACATACTAAGATACCTACACTTCTTTTTTGTGTCTACAATGGGCTCTTGTCAATGAACAACTATCACGATAATATGAACAACTATCACGATAATATCTCACGGGAATCACTTTTTCTTTCTTTTCTTCTGGCTCCTAAGATGTTTCAGTTCGCTAGGTTGTCTCTTGCCTGCCCTGGATTCAACAATAGTTCGAAAGGTTGCCCTATTCAAGAATCTCTGGATTTATGCTTATTTTCAACTCCTCGAAGCATTTCGTCGATTACTACGTCCTTCCTCATTTGAATCTTGCCCTTCACTTTTAAGGCTATGCCATCCTAAGGTGCTGCTCAATTGATTTGTCCAAAGTTAGGCTCTTTTGCACTCAATTAAAAGGTAAATATTAGTATATTGGTCTATGTCTATCTGATATAGACCATCTTGGATGTTTGTGTTAAATTATGCAAGATAAATTGAGATGGGCATTTACCCTTGATCTTTTCCTGAGTCCATAGCTTGAAAAATGTGGGCATTTCAAAGTGAGAAACTGGACTTTAGAAGACTTACATCTCTTCTACTTACGTACCCAAGGTGTGTTGTTCAATACTCCGTCTCAAGTTGGACGTCCTGGCTTGACTTGGGAAGATTATAAGGAGAATAACTGTCACGACCCAAACCCGTCGTGAGTGGCACCCACACTACTCACCCGGTGGGAGAATCATCTACCCCAAAATTTCATCTCATAATCAACACTTAGAAGAGTCGAGCTTATCCATCAATAAATAAATTCAAATCCAAACCAAAACATAAGTACAACTGAAGCAAAACATTGTACTTAAGCAAACTATTTCTAGGACCCGAAAGTCGTCCGTACCAAAACATATAAGATTGTCAAGAAGGGAGTGCAACCCCAAAAACTGAAATGAAAGTATAAATCCAGAAAAGAAACTAGCCATATGGAAATCGCAATATTTGTCACTTGAGGGTAGACATACTCTAATAAACGCACTATTGGACTCACTTCCCACTTATGTCTTTATTTCCTTTACCTGCAAAGGTAAGGAAGAAGTTAGACATACTCAGAAGAGAATTTCTGTGGTTGGGAAACAAGAAAGGAAAGGGTACTACTTGGTAAATTAGAAACAATACAATTACCAAAACTCTCAGGTGGTCTTGGAATTAAGAACTTTTTGAATCCACAATGAGTCTCTTGATGAAATGGCTGTGGAGATATGGGGAGGAGGATCAGGCTCTCTGGAAAATAGTCATACAACATAAATATGGTCAAGACTCCTAATGGTGTACAAATGAAGTTACTAATCTCTATGGAGTTTCAGCTTGGAGATAAATAAGGTCCCTCTGGACTAAACTTGCAGGAAACATCAAATTGAAAATAGGAAATGGAGCTAAAATTCTATTTTGGAAAGATGTTTGGGCTGGACAGGAGACTTAATGCACACTTTTCCTGACTTGTTTTCTTTTTGTAGCAATACTGAAGTCACTCTGGCCGAAAGTTTGTCAAATGGTTGGGATATAGCTTTCAGGAGGAATCATTATGATTGGGAAATAGATCGGGTGGCACAACTATTATAGTCACTCAATGAATTTAAAGGTTTTGAGGCAAGGATGGACACTATCTCATGGAAACATTCAGAGGATGGAAGCTTCACAACGATTTTTTCTACATTATAGAGTCATAACTCAACTTTGGAATCTGTTTTTGAGACTCACAGGCAATAGCTGGACAATGCCAGAACACACTGCTGACTTGTTGAGCTGGTGGATTAGGAGAGGTGGAAGCAAAAGTCAAAAAAAGTAATGGAGGATGATTCCAACTTGCATATGGTGGTCAATATGGAAGGAAAGGAATGGAAGATGCTTTAAGAACAAATCTAATTCCATACAGAGAGTAAAGGAGAAATGTATCATATGTTTGTATTTTTGGTGTAAAGAGGAAGGTAGAACAACTAGCAGATATGCTAGGTTCCTTGTAATTAGATTTGCTACTCTCTGTGATCCCTTTTTGGATGTCTCCATCATATCCTTAATGCTGAGTAGTACAACATTACCAATTTCAAAAAAAGAAAGTATAAGTTCGGAAATAAAGAACTGTGTCAATAAAGAGAGATTCCATGGTAGCCGAATATGCCGCTCAATCTGAAATCTGAAATCAACTGCTGGAATCACAAGTGAGGTCTCGTAAGAGTCGCTAGAATATGTGTTGTACTCACAAAAGTAAGAGCAGGTGTAGTGTTGTGAAAAGCGCTAAAGCTCTCGCTTTAAGCGTGAAGCAAAGCGACACTGGGTCGCTTTTTACACCTGAAGCGATGGGGCGAGAAAAAATCTCTCGCTTCAGGTCCAAAAGCGAGAAGCGATGAAGCAGAAAAAGCACAAAAAAGCTCGCTTACGTGATATTTAGGTTTTTTTTTAGGGTTTTATTGGTTTACTTGATTTACTTTAGTTAAAACCCTCAAGCGACTTGTACGACTGAAGCTGCTGCTGCGACTACTGAGGAACTACTGCTGAAGGTGTGCGATTTCTTCTCCTCTATTTCTTCTCTTCTTCTTCTTTTATTATGGTGTTCTGTTTTTTCTCTTCTTCATCTATGTTCTTTGCTGCTCTGTTTATTTCCTCTTCGGGTGTGTTTGGTATGGAGGAAAATGTTTTCCCGGAAAACAAGTTGGTTTCTTACTTATTTTCTTATGTTTGGTTGGTGGATGGAAAATATTTTTTGGAAAATGTTTTCTAGTGTTTAGTTGGTGAATGAAAAAATATTTTTTAGAAAATACATTTGTGTTTAAATAAAGAGTAAAAATACATTTTAGAAAAATAATCTTTGACCCTGAAAAATACTTTTTTAGGGTGCGTTCGATATGGAGGAAAAACGTTTTCTAGAATAATAAGTTGTTTCTTACATATATTCTTGTGTTTGTTATACAAATTGGGTAAGTATATATTTTCAAAAAGTATTTGTATATATTTAACAAAAAACAATGAGAACGAATAGAATAAGAAGGGTGGGATAAGAAAAAAGTTTTGAATTTTTTTTAAGAAAATAAATTAAAAAAATTATTTTTTTGGAGGGAGGGGTTGGTAGGTGGGGTTGAGGTTGTCAAAATAGGTAGTAAGGGTGGGGATAAGAATTTTTTTTTGATTTTTTAAAAAATAAATTAAATCTTTTTTGGGGGACAGGGGCTAGTAGGGGGTGGAAGTCGAGGTAGGGGAGTAAGGGTGGGGTAAGAAAAAAATTAATTTTTTGGGGAGGGAGAAGGTTGGTAGGGGTAGGGGGTGGGTAGCAGAGGGAAAGAAAAATGTTTGAATTTTTTTTCTTAAAAAATAATTTTTTTTTAAAGGGAGTAGGGGTTTAAGTTTTGGGTTAGGGGATGAAGTAAGAATAAAATTTGAAATAGCTTTTTTGAATGGTGGTGGTAGGGGGTGGAGGTTAGGGTAGGGGAGTGAGTGGGGTATGAAAAAATTTAAATTTTTTCAAAAAATAAATTTAAAAAATTTATTTTTTGTTTTGGAGGGAAGGAGGGGGTTGGTAGGGGGTAGGGGTTGGGTAAGGGGTAGGGGGTAAGAAATATTTTTTTGATGGGGGTGGTAAGGGGTGGGGTGGGGTTAGGGGATTGGGGGTCGAAGTAGGGGTGGGTGATTATGAGAATTGTATGAATATTTCAACTTAAAAGTGAGGTTGAAAGAAAGTTTTGGAAAATGTTTTTCTTACATTTTGAAGGGAAGTCATTTTCCTTAGATTTGAGGAAAACAAGTTGATTTGAAAAACATTTTCCAAAACCTTCAAGCCTATCAAACATGAGAAAATTGTTTTCCTTCATACCAAACACACCCTTCTCTATCTCTCTTCTTCTTCTCTGTTTTCCATCCCTGTTTTTCTTCTTTTTACTTTTTTTCCTATACGTAATCTCTAACTTCCAGCTCTGTTTTTCTTCTTTTTACTTTTTTTTTGTATGTAATCTGACTTCTGTCTATCATTATATATTTTCATTATTTTGTTTTCTCTTGTAGTATATTTCTTTACTCAATGACGCAAAAAAGAGATCCAACTTGGGCGTATGGAATTGCAATAGGCAATACTAACACACGAATAAAATGCATTTGTTGTGACAATATATATAATGGTGGAATATTTCGCAACAAGAAACATTTAGTGGTGGTTACAAAGATGTCATTGTATGTCCAAAAGTCTTGAATGCTGTTAAGGAAGAAATGGAGTATATAAAGAAAAAATGGAGCTTAAAACTCAAATGAGGCATGATGCAACAATGGTTGATCTTGTTGATGATGATCAAACGGAGAATGATGAAGTTGAAGTGAATATGCCAATGGGGCCTCTTTCAAAATACCAAAGGAAGTCTTTAGCTAGCGGGAGTGGATCATCCACTGCGAGCATTGTTAAAGGTCCTATGGAAACCTATTTCCCACAACCACCCAATGAAAAAAGAAAATGTGGAGCCGTTGATTTAGCATCATCTTCTAGGAAGATTTTAAGGGACCGTGCTGTATCCGCTTTTGCAAGGTGGATGTATGACGTCGGCCTCCATTTTAATTGTGTTAATTACTCTGAGAGTTTTGGTGAATTTATTGAGGCAGTAGGCCAATATAGCCTAGGAATGAAGCCCCCAACGTATGATGAAGTTAAAGTTCATTGTCTAAAAAATGAGGTGGAGAAAACAAATAAGATTGGTGAGGCTCATAAGGTTTAATGGAAAAACTATGGATGTTCCATTGTGATGGATAAATGGACTACCAAAAATAGAAAAATGGTAATCAATGTTTTGATTAATTCTCCGATGGGGAGTGTATTCCTTGAATCTCATGATGCTAGTGACTCCTCTATTGATGCTACAAAATTGTTCAAATTTTTTGAGAATACAATCTTGAAAATTGGGAAGGAAAATGTGGTGCAAGTTGTGACTGATAATGCAAGGGGGAATAAGAAAGCGGGTGAATTGTTGAAGGGAGTGTACCCACATATTTTCTGGACTCCTTGTGCTGTTCACTGTATCAACTTTATGTTTGGTGACATTTTAAAAAAAGCCCCATGTTTTACTGGTGAATAAGTGGGAACAGTTTTTATTTTCAATCTTTATGTTTGTTATCTATACTTAGTTTACTAATTACGAAATCTAGTTTTTGAATAGTTTTTGTCAAGACTGTTAAGATACATTCTTATATCAGCCAAAGGGCATTATTGTTGAACATGATGAGGAGATTCACAAACCAAAGAAATCTGGTAAAACTTGCGAAGACAAGGTTTGCAACAACTTTTTTGACTTTGCATAGTTTTGATATGGAAAAGACAAATTTGCAAACCTTATTTATGTCAAATGAATGAGAGTATCTATGCAAAGGAAAATCTTGTAAAAGAAGTTGTCAGACACATCATTAGTCCATCTTTTTGGAATGACTATAAAAACACTTGTTTGTGGTCCTTTAGTTACTGTACTTCGTTTGGTGGATGGAGAGAAACACCACCAATGGGCTACATTTATGAAGCCATGGATAGGGCAAAAGAAAGTATTGAAAGTACATTTGATCATGATAAAAGGAAATATGAGAAGGTTTTTGAAATTATTGATGCAAGGTGGACGGATCAACTTCATCAACCTTTGCATGCAACGACACATATTTTGACCTCTGGGCTCTATGGTAAAAATAGTGAGATGAAGACTTTGGATGAAGAAGTGTGGCTGGGATATCATGCATCTTTGATAGACAAAATATGGGAGGAGCTTGGTAGGTATATGAAAGCTGGTGGTCTACTAGGATTGGAATCAACCATTAGAGCTGGAACCTTAAGGTCACCAGGTGAGCATTTCAACTAATAATTGTGTTTAAAGCTTAACTTTTAAGTTATCAACGTTTAAATAATTCTTCTATAGTTGAATGGTGGATGCAATATGGCCATAACGTGCCAAACTTGCTACAGTTTGCTAATGGAGTTCAAAGTTTAACTTATAGCTCATCTGGTTGCGAGAGAAATTGGAGCGTGTATGAACATGTGAGAAACTACATTACATTACTACTAAAAATTAAGTGGTAATAGAATTGTCCTAAGTACTCTTGTTAATTACTTTCTACAACTTATGCAGATTCACACTAAAAATAGGAATAGGCTTGAGTTTAAATGCCTTACTAGTGTTCATCAAATCTAATAGAACATTGGTGCGTCGTTACAATGCTCGCGATGCCATTGATCCAATTATGTTGGATTAAGTTGATGATGCAAATGAATGGTTGACGAGAGCCCTTTCAAATCATGAAGATGAAGAAGTTTATGAAGGAGAAGATCTCACTTATGGTCATGTTGCTTCAGCAAGTGGTGTTGAGGAAAGTGTGTTTGGTTTTAGGGGGAGTACCTTAAATGACAAGGAAAGAGCAGGTTCAAGTAGAACCTTTGTTGATGAGGCTTCTGATGATGAAGAAGATAATGTTCAAGATAATAGTATGATGACACTTCAAGAGTTTGGAGATATTGTTGAGGAATAGGATGTAGAATAGAAGTTCTAAACTTCTCTCTAATTGTTGGTTTCTCTGTTCGTGTTGGTTGATTAAGACGCAAGACTGATTTTTAGTACTTTAGCAGTTTGCTTGAATGCTTGTTATGACTATCTATTCTTTTTTTAATTTAAGTATTGAAAGATTATGTTATTTATTGAGCTCTTGGTTATTTATTTATGCATGTTTAATATTTTTAAATTTTGTACTAAATAGAGCTTTAATGGAAAAAAATGTATGCTTTGCTTCGTGCTTCTCACTTCTGTGAAGTGAGCCCTCGTCGCTTTTTTTTGGCGTCTCGCTTTTCAAAACATTGAGAAGGTGTAGTATCAACACACAAGAAACAACAGTGTACTTGTAGGGTCATCTGACCAACCCAAGATGAAAATATGAATACATAATCAAATTATAGTACAAGTTAATCCATGCTGAAACAACATACACTTAGCATAACAAGCAACAAATAAGCAGTTTAGGATTAAAACCAACAAGTCAACAAAGTATCACCAAGTCACGTTCAGTCAAGCCAAGTCAAGACATGTAAACAATTATCAGGCATAAAATATATTTCCCGGTCCACTCATGGAACCGTCAAACTCACCAGACCCTCGTACATACATGCTATTAGTAATACATCCACCCTCTATCCATGACCTGCATGGGACAATTTTCGTCCATGTTCTAAACCCCAGGCGCAAGTATCTGCCAACCTTATTTCACTAATGAACGTCCCAAATACCAAAACATTCCACATTTAGAAAAAAGGTGAGGCCAAATCATACCAACTGTAAAATCATTTGTATTGACCAAACCAAATAACATGCACTAAGAAGCCACACTACAAAGTAGTTAACATGCACATATAGCTCAAACTGGATTAAACTACAATACCATCACCTACCTCGAACCAAGCTTGCACAACTCCTCTTAAGCCGGAGCTTTGCCCTTCCTTGCAATTTCTGTTTGCTTTTGGTTTAGAACACATATATAAACACATAATCAATACAATGACCTACCATGTTGGGAATTATAACTCACCCCCAATTCCTAAGGTCAAGTTCATGATCATTCCCCTTCCCATTCTAGGGGTTTTCTATCGTAATGCACCTAAAACTATCAATTCCATGGATAAATAAGTGAATTAATGGAATGTAAGGGTTAATTAACTGTTAATAATCAAAACCTATTGACTTATTACTTAATTTTCTCCCTTGCTCAAGAAAACAACTAAAATCAGCCTTTAAACTCTCTTGGAACTTTGTAAATTAGCAATTCTAATTTTTAGTTATCAGTTACAAGTTAACGGGGATAGATTCCTTACCTTTACGAAGCTAAACGAAGAAAATCTGCTGTCAATCGCCCCAAATTGCTCCTCCTTTGCTCCAAAACTAGTTTTAGTAATGTAAACTGTTTTTGGGGCTATAATGACACTTGCCACTATACGGACGTTGATCGGGTTTGACCGCCACTATAGAGGAAATTTTCCGCTATAGCGACGGTCTCTATAGCGGCGTGCATACGGAACAGAATGTCCAGTTTCGCCAAAAAATCTCATTTTTTGCAACACACCTTAAACCTGGAACAGTCCAAACAATGCCATTTATGCGAAGATCAATTTCGAGAGTTCTACTGAGCCAAATTCAATTCCGTCAATTCCTCCGGGTTCCTTATTGTCTTAGTTATCTATCTAGAAATCTAATCAAACACTATTAAACCTGCCCAAATCATCCCCGAATTTTCCTAGACCACGCTTCGTTCCTATTTTGTTCGAAACTAGCCTAGCCTGAAATTTACAACTGCAGTTCCAAGAAGAATTTTAACATGGGTCTTTTAACAGGAGGGTTCATACATAGCAACGGAAATGGTCGTTACAATAACTGAGCACACTTCAAATCACTTTCCCACCATTGACCATTGTTTGAAAAGTGGGTCATAGTTTGAATGTCTCATCTGTTTTAATTTCTTGTGAAATACTGGTGACAATTCCAAAGTTTTCAGATGAATTAAACTTAGGGGAATAATGTCTTCCATTGAAGTGTTGAAAGTAAGAAATTGATCTCCTTAGTTTGTTGTTGCTTCTTATGTGAGAATGAAAGAATTGTAGCAAACTAGTTAGGATAAGTTAATAAAGATGCAGTTGATGTGATAAATATTGCTTGTATGCACATTTGCCACTCATTCCATTTACGGTGTAGCGTCAATAATAAAGTTGAATGAAGCTCAAGTCTCCATTGCTTGCTGGACGCCACTTACTTGAAACAATATTCTGCATGTCTCCATCAGTCCTTGTGCAAACTCCAGATTGAGTTTAACTACTATATTAAAAATATGGTGTCCTTTGATGAGTGACCATCTAGTATGTTGAGCTAAATATTATGCTCGTGTTCCATCTGACATTAGTTAATGTTGAGAGTTCGCATTTTCTGTTGCCTTTATGCTTTGCACGAGTTTTGATTGTTTTATCTTTTTCCTGAACTTAATCTCCTGTTTTAATGTGCTGATGGTACATAACAGGCCCCAATGTATGCAGGTCTTTTCGCACTTGCATGAACTCGACCTGCAGTATCACCTTAGGTATTTCTTGAAACACCCTTAACCTGATGATTATGCATATTCTATTCTAAAGCATAACAGCTAATTATGTGCTTGTGTTATTGCATTGCCTCAGAGTAGCATTTGCCTTTGCCCGCATCTTTCTGCTCTCTCCCCTTCTCCTTTAAATCCTCCATTCTCTCATGTGAATTGTCTTTAATAGGAGGAACAGCTGAATTGTTGGATCTTGAAAGTGATTAAAAGCTATCTGAATTCTGGGAGAAACATCCCCTCATATCTGAATTCTGGTGCTGCAAAAAGTTAATACCACCCCCTGTAGTACTCATTATACTCATTCTGATAAGAGTTGGTTTACTAAACAAAAACAAGAAACGCGTAAGCGAAAAGATGAAGATTAAAACAAGAAATTAAAGATACTCATAATATGAGAATAAAATTGGGTAAACTATATAAATGATCCTAATAATGGTGACTTTGTTTTTTTGTCTCCCATAAGAGAAGTCTTACAAAAATAGCCTTCCTTCTTTTTTATATGTAAGACTTTTACCAATATTCAAATATTTCTAAACAACTCCATACTTATTTATTTTTCAACCTCTATTTTTTTTTCTTTTTTTTTATTTTACTTTGATTTTTGTTTCTTCTTTTCTCTTTTTTTTAGTTTTTTCTCAACACTTACTTTTTTTTCTTTTCTCCTCGCAACTTCTATTTTTTTATTTTATTTTATTTTTCTTTTTTTTCTTTTTATTTTTTCTCAACCCTTATTTTTTTCCTTTTTTCCTCTCAATTTCTATTTTTAAATTTTTTTTTCTCTTTTTCATTTTTCTTTGTTTTTCTTTGTTCTTTTTTCTTTTTCTTTGTAAATTTTCTCAGCCTATATTTTTGTTGTCTTTTTTTTTTTTTTGGCTCAACATTTATTTATTTTTTCCTTTTCTCTTCTCAACTTCTATATATATTTTCTCTTTTCTCTTTTCTTTGATTTTTATTATTTTCTTTTTGAATGTTTTTCTTTTTCCGCAACTTTTATTATTTTTCATTTCTTTTCTTCGATTTGTTCCAAACAACAAGTTATGCCCTATGTACAAGAGTTGACACTACCATATTATATTTTGATTTATAATATGTTATATAAATTTTGCCTTAGAGCAAAGATTTAGGACTTTGAAACAAGAAGTAACGTTTCATGTGCAAGAGTTTACACTACCACATTGTGTTTTGATTATGAGATGTTCTATGATCTTACCTTAGAAGCAAGACTTAGCCCAAGGATTTTAAAACGAGTTATGCCCCACGTGCAAGAGGTGACACTACCACATTATGTTTTGATTTATGAGATGTTCTACAACTAATGCCCTAAGTTATGCGGACTCTTCACTTTTGATGCCGCACTCGTGTCGGATTCTCCAAAAATACACTACTTTTGGCAAATCCGACACATACCCACTGACAGTTTTGAAGAGTCCAAGCAACATGGCTATTGCCTTAGAGGCACGACTTATTCAAAAGATTTTCAAACAACAAATTATTTAGGCAAAAGTCAACACAACCATATTGTATGTTTTACTTGTGAACTGCTCTATAACTTTTGGCCTAGAGGCAAAACTTATCCCAAGGACCATCAAACAACAAGTTATGTCTCATGGACAAGAGTTGACACTACCACATTGTGTATTTATTTATGAGATGCTCTATAACTCTTCAATTAGAGGTAAGACTTAGACCAAGGGCTTTCAAGCTATAAGTTGCGCTTCATGGGCAAGTGTTGACACTACCGCAATTTGTTTTGATTTTTGAGACATTCTATAACTTTTGCCTTAGAGGCAAAGCTTAATCCAGGGACTTTCAAACAAGAAGTTATGTCTCATGGGTAAGAGTTTGACACTGCCACCTTATGTTTTGATCTATGAGATGCTCTATAACTCTTGCCTTTGAGGCAAGACTTAGCCCAAGGACTTTTAAACAAGTTACGCCCCATGGGAAAAAGTTGACACTACTACTTTGTATCTTGATTTATGAGATGTTTTATAAATCAAGGACTTTCAAGTAATAAGTTATGCTCCATGGGTAAGAGTTAACACTACCCTAATATCTCTTGATTTATCAGATGTTTTATAACTCTTGCCTTAGTGGCACGACCTAGTCAAAGGACTTTCAAACAAGTTATGCCTCATGGGCAAGAGTTGACACTACCACATCGTGTCTTGATTTATTAGATGTTCTATAACTCTTGCCTTAGAGGCAAGACTTAGCCCATAAGTTACGCCCCATAGGCAAGAGTTGACACTACCACATTATGTCTTGATTTATGAGATGTTCTATTAGTCTTACCTTTTAGACTTGACTTGGCCCAAGAACCTCCCCAAAAGAACAAGTTAACGTCCAATGTGCAAGTTTGACATTACTATATTGTGTCTTGATTTATGATATGTTCTATAACTCTTGCCTTAGAGGTAATACTTAACTCTAAGGATTTTCAAACAAGAAGTTATGCCCATGAGCAAGACTTGACACTACCATATTATGTTTCGATTTACGAGATGTTTTATAACTTTTGTCTTGGAGGCAAGACTTATCCCAAAGGACTTCTAAACAAATCATGCCTTGAAATTTAATTCGTGTCAAAGAAAGAATATCCCTTTGCAGATTATCTAACTTTCTATTTATTAACAAAATATAATAAAAGTTAAGAAAATAGAAAAAAGAGAAGAAAAAAATTGCGAAAGAAAAAAGATTGAGGAAAAAAAGAAAAAAAGAGAAGAAAAAAATAAAGGTTAAGAAAAAAGTGAAGAATAAAAAAATTTGAGAAAAACAAAAATGAGAAGAGAAAAAAGAAAAATGTAGTTTGAGAAAAATGAGGAAAAAAATAAAAATGAGAAATAATAAAAATAAAAATAAAGGTTGAGAAAAATGAATTAAAAAAAAGATAAATGAAGAAATAGATAATGTTTGAGAAAAAAGTAAAAAGAGAAAAATAAAGGTTGAGACAAATGAATTAAACATGAAAAAATAAAAATGAAAATAATAAAAATGAAGATAGAAGTTGAGACACAAATGAGTATGGAATGTTCAAAAACATTTGAGGTGTAGAGATGTAAAAATGTACTTCTACTATACCTAAAAAATTAGGAAGACTAGTCTTTAAAGACTTTTCTTAAGGGCGTCAAAAATCCAAAGCCACCCACTATGGGGGCTATACCTTGTAATTTCCTGAATGAAATCCCGCCTTTCAAAATCAAGTACTAAGAACCCTAATTGATCTTAGGTCCCGTTTGGCCATGTGAGATGAAACCGTGATTTGAAATCATGATATGAAATCATTTCGGATGAAGTTGAAGTTTTGTTTGGACATGCAATTTGGACTTTTTAAGTTGTATGTTTTCTCATAAACATGAAAACCCTATAAGTTGTGAAAAATATCAAAATTGCCCAGCTCTTTATGCAATCTTACCAAATAAATAAAAATTCATATCAAAAGTATAATCCACCATATTTTTGAGAAAGAATATTATAACACACTATCACAAAGCTATTCTAAAAAAAAAATACAACATTTATTGATCGGACCTTAGTTCAATAAAAAAGTAAAATTGAACATAAGTTGTAGTGTGCTACTCTTTAATATAATCCTCACACATAGTACAAACAATTTCCTCACATTGATCATGCATGTAATAATATCAACTACAAATTTTGTTTAGATATGAAATAAATGGTTGGTAGATATAAAATGGTCAGTTTTTTTAATAACATATAAACTTGTGGGTTAATATTTTGTATTTGAAAAATTTCAAATCATGATATGAATTATGGCATGTCCAAATGCTGATTGCATCTCATGATTTTAAATCACCAGTCAAAATCGCATGTCTAAACGCCTACTTAGTATTCAAAGTTAGCTAATTTAAACTTGCTATGATACTAATAGAGTCAATTCTAGAAGTTGGATCAAAAAGTGATCTAGACTCCTATTTTGAAGAAATTAGAGGCAATAATTAGTACAAGACTAATTGGCTTCTTTTATACTATAATAGAAACCAAAGATATCAAGTTAATAATTAAGCTTACCTCGTAAAGAATGTCCCTTATAAGGTTGCAAGATTAATCCATAATCTCCACACACAGGTGTAAAAAAAGAATCCTCTCAAATAATATTCATAATAATGTTCTTGTGCAAATAACAAAACCCACCTCTGTATATAGGGGAAATCTATCCCAAATAACATGAGTTCGAATCCTACTTTTATGGAAATAATAAATTAGAAAACTAGAAAACTTAAAACTGTGAAAACATGTAAAATAATACCAAAATTCTTCCCAAAACTACTTAATAGAAATAAGGAAAGGAAATATGCATAGACTCAAGGTTGAAAGGAGGAGATGCAGGTGTTTTATGCAATCTGGACATCCAGAAAGCTTATGACCATGTCAACTTATCCTACCTGTTGAGCATTCTGAGACAAATGGGATTTGGTAACAAGTGGCTGAAGTGGATAGAAGGATGCATCAAGACAGTTAGATTTCAATCCTTGTGAATGGAGAACCAGTCAGAGAGTGGATTGAGACAGGGAGATCCTTTATCTCCTTTCCTTTTTATCATAGCAATGGAAGGTTTTGATAATATGATGAGAATAGCAACACATCACAGATGGATTTAAGGTTTTACTACAGGGACAGATCAGGAAGGGGAAAGGAAACTAGCCATCTATTATATGCAGATGATGCCATCATCATGTGTGAGCCAAGAGCTAAACAACTGAATTTTATCAGATGGATCTTGAACCTCTTTGAAGCAGTGTCAGGCCTAAAGGTTAACTGGGGAAAGAGTAGATTGATTCCCTTTAAAGATGTATCTCTGATTCAAGGCTTGGCTAACATTCTGCGATGTAAAGTTGAAGGGTTGCCAACTACTTATCCGGGTATGCCTTTAGGGAGTAAACACAAAGCATTGGATATTTGGGATGGTATTCTGGAGAAGACAGAAAGGAAATATGCAAGGTGGAAGGCACAATACCTTTCTTTGGGGGCTAGGGTGATTCTAATAAACTCTGTCCTTGATGTTCTTCCCACTTATGTCTCTATTCCCAATTCCTTCAAAAGTTGTCAAGAAATTAGACACACTTAGAAGAAACTTTTTATGGCAAGGAGGAAAAGAAGGCAAAGGCTACTATCTGCTGAAGTGGAATACTGTGATGTTGAGCAAGGAAAGAGGAGGACTGAGTATCAGAAATCTGAAAACACAGAACAGAAGCCTACTAATGATGCGGCTATGGAGGTACATCAATGAAGACAGGGCTTTATGGAAGGAGGTAATAATAGCAAAGTATGGTGAGTCGAATCCTAGGTGTACAGAGAAAGTTACAACTCCATATGGATGGGGGGGTAGGGAGAACTATCCGAGATTTATGGAGCTACCTGGAAGAAAACCCAACATTCAGTGTAGGAAGGGGCGACAATTTCAAATTCTGGAGAGATGGTTGGATTGTGCAGGCTCCTTTGAGTGAATCATTTCCAGATCTCTACTCTATTTGTACCAATCCTGATGCCAAGGTATGTGATTGCTGGTCAGCACAAGGATGGGACTTATCCTTTCAAAGGCTATTAAATTATTGGGAAATAGAGGGAGTAGCCTCATTACTGGGAAAATTGGGGGATGCCAGGCTTGATACAAATGCAGGAGACAGGGTGATATGGAAACACAACAAGGATGGCAAGTTCACAGTGAACATTGCCTACAAGAGAAGGATTCTGAGGGGAGATGGTAGGGTTCAATATCAATGGAAGAATATTTGGAGAGGTTCAATTCCCACGAAAGTGAAATGCTTCACTTGGCTAGTAATCAAAAGAGCATCCTTGAACCAAGAAGTTCTGCAGAAAAAAGGAAGGAAGGACACTGGTGCCTAGATGTTCTCTTTGCAATTTAACAGTGGAAACAAACAGCCACCTCTTCCCACATTGCAAGTTCACAAAACAACTTTGGGAACTTTTTCTCAACATTACCAGTCTTAGTTGGACCATGCCAGAGAGCACACCAGATTTATTCAGTTGTTGGATCAGAAGAGGGGAGAGTAAGACTTAGGAAATGGTGGAAGTTGATAGGCCTGGTAACGGACCGAAACCGGTACTGCCGGAACGGTTTAATCAGAACCGGTACCGGTACAGCCTTACCGGTGTGTTTCACCGGAACCGGTCTATCGGGAAAAAAGGCCATTCCGCGTCGGTTCGCTGGTTACCGTTGCCGAAATGGGTCGGACCGGACCGGCAACCGGAGTTTACCGGTTTATTTTTTTATTTTTTAATTTAAATTATATTTAAAGTTTTCACTGAAATATCGGTGCCCCCCCGCCCGTTTTCACTGAAATATCTCCTAAAATAGGAGTCCTATACACTTTTAGTTAAAGATATATTAATATAATATTTTTTATTAACTTATATAATAAGTTATAATTTTAAAAGTAGTTTTTTTTTTTAATTTAAATTATATTTATATAACATTTTCTAACTTATAACCATTTATAAGTTATAATTTTAACAGTTATAAGTTTAACTTATAATATATAAAACAATTAGCATTATATTAAAAATAGTTATAATTCTAAGTTATAATATATAATTTTAAAAACAGTTATTGACTCATAACATTAACTTTTTATAACATAAACTTATAAAAATTTATAAAAACTTTTCCCTAACATTATAAAGTTAAAGTCTTAAACTTTTTTTTTTCCATAACTTCAAAGTTACAAATATAAACTTTATAATTTTAGCTAAGATAATTGCATCAAACAAAAGACAAATTTTAAAATAAAATTAAGGGGAATAACCTTGATATTTATTCAAATTTCGTACATTGTACATTTATTATAAATATTAAAAGAGAATCTAATCTACACAACCACCTTCTAGGAAGGGTTCTGTTTGAGTTAGATCTCTACTCTAGAATCTTATTAATATCTATAACGTCCAAACTATTCTAGACATAACTTATGTATTTCTTGGGTGGATGTATTTTCCGGAATTGGTCTTTTTCCTTGTTCCTCTATTGCTTCCATTCCATCATCACTATTTTCCTCAGATATTTCATCTATTTCGTCTTCAATTTGGGACGGTAATTTTGGGAGCCCAAAATTTCTTCGTTCGACATTGATCCAATCTCTAAATAATACCGAAATCTCCAAAATATCATTTGCTAACGAATATCGATTATCTCCTATTATAAATCTTCCTGGGCTAAAAGTTTGCTCCGAAGCAACTGGAGAAGCTTGACTTGCTCACATCTCGAACCAACCTTTAAAGCTTTGGAAATTGTCTGGTACGGGTCTTCCACCATGCTAAAAGTTGTTGTCATTTGCATCTTTAATACTTTCCCGATCCTGAGAAAGATATGAATCAAAATCATTAATGCTAGAACATTGAAAACCAAGTTCTTCACTCATCTCGTAATCTAAATCATCATATCTATGTCTAGAAGTAGGAGGTTCGGCCAGCGGAACATTTTGTTCCATAATTTGATACAAGTTACTTAAACTCCTAGCTTTAGGTACTATGTTAGCACAACAAGTTTCAACTGATGGCTTTTCACGAGTTTCAATTTCTAAATTGTTGTAAATTTTTCGAACCACCATCATTACACCATATTCTTTGTAAAATGGGTTGAATAAAGTAATTGTCAAATAAATTTGTGGAATAGGAAAAAATATTTTTTAAATTTATCAATCATAGCTGCAATTGCCTCTTTGTAAGGACAATTTTTTTTATATTCAACAAGTACTTTAGAAATAGCAGTAATATTTACTAAACAGAAGAAATAGTTGAGTGTATTGTGTAGATACTGTATTCGTAGCTTGATAAAAAGTTTTCAAAAATTTACAAAGTTCTTCTACTTCAATTCAATCATCATCACCTAGTCTTAAATCAAGATTCGCTTTACGAGCATTATAAACTAATTGTATAGGTTCACGATATACATAAACAACTTCAGGCATTTGATACAGAGAATTCCATCTAGTAGGAATATCTCTTGGAACTTTTCTATATGGAATATCACATTCTTTACATTGATGTTTAAAATCATCCATTAGACTTTTCTTTTAGTTTTAAAAATAAAACTATAAGCAATTCAAACTTCAAAACAACCATTTCCAAACAACTCAACACCGTCATGTACTATCAAATTTAAATTTAAAATGTGCAGTACATCTAACATAAAAATAATCATCATTCATAGGACATAGTCTAGCTTTTAAAAAATCAATAACTTTCAAATTATTAGAAACATTACCTAATGTGCATGCCATAGTTTTATTAATAAGTCTAAAATTTCAAGCTTTCCGCTATTGTACTAGCTATATAGCTGCCAGTTTCAGTCTTGTCAACATATTTATAAGCAATAATTCCTTTTTTCATGTTCGAATGGTGATCAATCCAATGAGCCGTGAGAGTAAAATAATCATTACCGAGAACACTACGATCCATATCAGAAGTAATAGACATTTTACCATCAAATTTACTAAATAAGCAATGAAGAAAATGACAATGTTCAGCTTGAAATTTAAAGATATCATTTTTAATTGTATTTTGTGAAAAACCTTTAAAAGAGGAATTATATACTCGTTGAATATAATGAATAAAATTGGGATGCGAAGGAAAACTAAAAGACAAATCATAACAACAACCATTTTCGTTAATTCTTCTCTATCTACATCTTCACTATATGTCGATGATGAGCTTGACCAGCCGGGTTAAACATGTCTAAACGCGTTTGAACCATATTACCTCCTACATATTCTTCCGTCAATGGTATATCACTTTTTTTTTGCCTTAGCCTCATTTTCTAGACGAATAAATTCTTTATTACATTTTCTCAAATGCGTAGTTAGCAATCTTGTCCCGACATTTTTCTCCCGGTCAAATGTTTCATAACTCTCTTGCATTTATTGCAAGTAGCAGTATTTTTTACCTTATCATGCTCCGTAAATTTCCAAACTAAAGACCATTTAGGACGCTCGGTACCTTTAGCCCTAGTAAATTCCGGTAAAGGGGAAAGTTCTTCACCATCTTCCGGTAATTCCGTAATCGGACTAGTAGGGGTAGGGGTTTCACCTAACGCTTGTTCTTCTATATCATCTTCTTCCGGTAAGTCTTCGTCAAAATTATCATAACGCCTACTTAGGGTCTTATGGTCTAATTTCATATCGGAACCAACATCGAAACCATTAGGCTGTGATAAAGAAGATTCACTAACATTACTAAATCTAGGCGGTACTGAACTAGTAGTAGCATTATTTTTTTTATTTCTATGAAAAACCTTACCAAAGATTGTTTTTTTACCACTACTATTTTTATTGACATTCATAATTAAATTTGAATATAGTTAAAGTATTAAAACAAGCAATATAAATATTATAAATCAAAAAGTTAATGTAAGTAAACAATTATAGATACTAAAAAATAAAAATATAGAGATTAAAGTAAATAAAAAGAGAGATTAAAGTTGGAACAAATATATTGAACGTCTGCGTAAAAGCAGACGTATACCAAATGTCCGAATTAAAAGATGATAATTAAAGCTTGTAATACCTTCAAAAAATCTCCAACTCCAACTCCAACTCCAACTAGCTAATACAATAATTATAAATATTAAGAGAATATTAAGAGAGTGAGAATATTAAAAGAGTATGAGAATATTTGTGAGAAAAAAATAGGTATAAAGAGGTATTAATTGTGGAAATTTTAAGGGGTAGTGGGATAATTTGGAAGGGTGGGGTGGGAGGGCCTCAAAATAGCCGTTGGCTAGCCCCTAACGGCTAAATGGCCATTGCCAACGGCTATATTCCAACGACAGTCGGCTACCATTAAAAAAAATCAAATGCTTTTCGGGTTTGCGCCGGACCGGTACCGGTCAATCGGAACTGGAATTATCGAAAAAAACACATGGTCCACACCGGTACTGGATTTCGGACCATTGGGTAACGGGTATACCGGTTGCAACAGGCACCATTGCTTTACTGGTACCGGAGCGTGATCGGAACCGGACCAATTCGAAACTACTCCGGTCCGTGGCCATGCCTAGTTGATACCATCATGTGTATGGTGGTTTGTGTGGAGAGAAAGGAATGGAAGATGTTTTGAAGATAGTTCCAATTCCATTCACAACATACAATGGAATTGTTTATTATCTTTACTTTTTTGGAGTAAACTACTGTGTATATAGAGGATGTAGATCAAATTGTTGACTTGATAGGAAATTTCTAATTTTGCGATGAATATTTTGAAGGTGTCCAACATATCCTAATGCCGAAGAATACAAACTTACCAGTTTCAAAAAAAAAAAAAAACAGAAAAGGAAGTGCCAAATTAGTAAAAAATCCGTGCCACTTTTCAGAATGTTTGAGTGTGAATTACGGCCCCCTTACTCTATGTGGGGTTGACTTTCAACCTCCATGTTGGTCTAATTTGTGCTTCATTTGTTCACAATCTTCTTCCTACTAGACTTGAACTTGGATCATGAAATATGTGTAACATTTAGCCCATTTTTATTTGCAAGTCTCAGACTTGTTCTTAGGCGTTTTTTGCACGATAAACATCTTTTTCATTTTTCATTGAAGTCTGACAACCTTTAATAGAGGTATGCCACCCTGGATGCTATCATCTCCTCTTTTTGAAAACAATTCATTCTTAAATTTGAATCTCAATCAAGAAGACATCATTAGTGAACATCCATTAACCAAATGCAATAATGGTCGGAACAATGCAAGATAATGACCCACTTAACCCAATTAAGCCTAGCATGTATAGATCACCCTTAATAAGCATGTGGATAGTACTTGTATAAACACAACAAAATTCTCATTTAGATGCCATTGGGAATGATTATGTGCCTCCCCAATTTAGTTTTATCAATAAAGTACTTCAATGGGCATGGCAAAGACAACACAAGATCCTAAAACATGCATCACTTTGAACACTTATGATATAGCCAAGCATCCTCAAATATACACAAGATCCTAAAACATGCATCACTTTGAACACTTATGATATAGCCAAGCATCCTCAAATATACCTCCCCCATATTCTTCTACATACACGTTATTCACATAAGCACTGAAGTGCTCAAGAAAGATAGAAGAACCCTTCTCAGGTGCATTAAACATATGCCATAAACTAGACAAAGCTATGGAATTAAAGAGATAATTATGCAAATCTATCTTCCTAACCATAAATCTATAGCCTAAATAATTATCATGCCAATCTTCAAACAAATCTAACTTTAGTTTTAGCAAAGATTTTTGGCATAAATTAACCAAAATTCATCAATATTAGAATGGCATAAATTAACCAGGATTTATCAACATAAGAATAAGGATAGGCTACGTATTGAACACCAATGGTGTGTTCGATAGGGAGGAAAATGTTTTCTAATTTCCCGTGGTCGGTTGGTTAAAATTCTTGGAAAATATTTTCTTTACGAAAACAAGCTCCTTGAAAATAAGGAAAATGGCTTCCTTAATGAAAGTAGGGATAATGAGTGGTATTGTCTCCTCCCACCCTTACAACCGCTCACCCTACCACCAAACCCTACCACCTCCACTAGCTTGCCCCCTTCCCCCTATCCCACGGCAACATCCATTACCTTATCTCTATTTACCCTTTTAATTTTGTACTACTTCATTTTATTTTATGTGACACCGTTTGAATTGACACAATATTTAGAAGAAAAGGAAGACTTATAAAACTTGTGGTCTGAAATAATCCTTAGATTGTTGTGTGGCTCGACGATGGAGGCAATTCACCTGGTGCGCAGACTGGTGGAGCAGTATAGGGAAAGGAAGAAGGACTTACATATGGTGTTCATCGACTTGGAGAAGGCGTACGATAAAGTCCCTAGGGAGGTTCTTTGGAGATGCTTGAAGGTGAGTGGGGTCCCAGTGGCGTACATCAGATCGATTAAGGACATGTATGATGGAGCAAAGACTCTAGTGAGGACCGCAGGAGGAGGAGGGGATTCAGAGCATTTTCCAATTGACAGGGTTGCATTAGGGATCGACTCTTAGTCCATTTTTGTTTGCGTTGGTGATGGATGTGTTGACGCAGTGTATTCGAGGAGAGGTGCCTTGGTGTATGCTTTTTGCAAATGTAGTTTTGATTGATGAGACGCGTGGGGGTGCGAATGATAATTGAGGTTTGGAACAAACCCTTGAGTCTAAAGGTTCAGGTTGAGTAGGAGCAAGACGGAGTATATGGAATGCAAGTTTAATGATTTGAGGCAGGAGAATGAGGTGGTAGTAAGGTTGGATTCCCAGGTTGTTGGTAAGATAAAAGGGATAGTTTTAAGTGTCTCGGGTCCATGATTCAGGGGAATAGAGAGATTGATGAGGATGTCTCCCACCTTATTGGGGCAGGATGGATGAAGTGGAGGCTCGCCTCAGGAGTTTTGTATGATAGGAAGGTATGGCCTAAGCTTAAAGGCAAATTCTACAGAGTGGCAGTGCCATGTTGTATAGACTGGAGTGTTGGCTAGTCAAGAACTCCTATATTAAAAAATTGAAGGTGTCGAAAATACGGATGTTGCGTTGGATGTGTGGGCTTACTAGGGGTGATAGGGTTAGGAATGAGACTACCCGGGAGAAGGTGGGAGTGGCTTCGGTGGAGGACAAGATGCGGAAAGTTCGGTTTAGATAGTTCGGACATGTGATGAGGAGGGGCACGGATGCCCCAGCTCGTAGGTGTGAGAGCTTCGGATGGTTTCAGGCGGAGTAGGGGTAGGGCGAAGAAATACTGGAGAGAGGTGATTAGACGTGACATGGAGCAGTTACAACTTACTGAGGAAATGACCCTAGATAGGAGGGTATGAAGAATACAAATTAGGTTAGACGGCTAGTGCATGGGGTGGGTCGTAGTCAGTAGTTAGGAGAGCTTTGGGGTAGCCGAGCCGGTAGTCTTAGGGCTAGGTCCATAGGTTGGAGCTACTAGTAGGAGGGTATGGGGGTGAGGGATGCCTTTGGTTCGTTAGTGTAAGGTATTATTTTGTGGGTATCTAATTTCTGTTATTCCATCTTGTTTTATGCTTTATTATGAATTTGCTTACTATTCTTTTTCTTGAGCCGGGGGTCTATCGGAAACAACCTTTCAACTTCTCCGTAGGTAATGGTATGGACTGCGTACATTTTACCCTCCCCGGATCCCACTATGTGGGAATACACTGGGTTTGTTGTTGTTGTTATTGTTTTTAATTATAGTAAAGTAACATTCTTTTCGGGCAATTTCCAACAAAGACAAACACCACGTGATTTCTTTCTATCTGTTCTAGCCTTGGTGGACATAGTTACTTGAACTCTAATACCTGTTGCTAGTGGGATGCAGCAAGTAACCGTGGAAAAGCTGATCCGGATGCCACAATTATTAAAAAAAACAGTGCCACATAAAATGGGATGGAGGGAATACTTTATATATATATATATATAATATATATACATATATACATATATATATATGTATATAGTGAAGAAATATGAGAGAGGAATAGTATTGAATTGTTGAATGTACATGGTTACATTGAGACTCTATTTATAGACACTATATTCCAATTCTTTTCCAAATAGGACACTACATTTCAATCCTTTTCCAAATAGGACACTACATGACAATTCTTTTCTAAATAGAATTCTATATGCTATTCCTATTTCAACTCATATTCTAACACTTCCTCTCAAGCTGGTGCATAAAATGCATATATAGTGAAGAAACATGAGAGAAGAATATTATTGAATTGTTGTATCTACATGATTACATTGAGACTATTTATAGACATTACATTCCAATTCTTTTCCAAATAGGACACTACATTTCGATCCTTTTCCAAATAGGATACTACATTACAATCCTTTTCTAAATAGAATTCTATATGCCATTCCTATTTCAAGTCATATTCTAACACTCCCCCTCAAGCTGGTGCATAAAATGCATATGTATCAAGCTTGTCATGAATGTAATTAATATGAGGATCAGTGAGGGACTTGGTGAATATATTTGCTAGAAAACTGATACGAACTGCTTTGGACGTCTGGGATACCTTAGTTGAAAAGGAACAAATTGAAAAACTGGTTAGAAAAGTTGTAAATGTCACCGAAAAGTCTAATGGCCCCTGAAAAATTGTCCAAAACTGGTATAAAATATTTGGGACATCTCGAAATCAAGAGATAAATAGATCTTAAACAAGAAAGTCACTAAAAAACTGGTCAGAACATGCTCACGCACGAGATAATTAGATTTGACAATTGAAAAATGGTCAAAATATGTGAAATTATATGGCTAGGGTCGGAATGATAGCAAGACCCTACTGTAAAAGAGAATTATATAGATAGGGTCGGAATGGAAAAGAGAAATTATGAGTAGGATCGGAATGATGGTACGCCCCAACTTTAAAAGAGAAATTATATGGGTTGGATTGAAATAGTCGAATTTAAAATATATGAGTCATCTCGAAATCAAGAGATGAGTAGATCTTAAACAAGAAAGTCACTAAAAACCTGGTCGGAACATGCTCACACACGGGATAATTAGATTT
Organism: Capsicum annuum; assembly: GCF_002878395.1. NCBI lineage: Eukaryota > Viridiplantae > Streptophyta > Magnoliopsida > Solanales > Solanaceae > Capsicum > Capsicum annuum. The sequence goes on from NC_061119.1 coordinate 95,317,523, forward strand.
GACAGCTGAAAAGTGGTCAAAATATGTGAAAAACTATATGGCCAGGGTCGGAATGATGGCACGACCCTACTAGAAAAGAGAATTATATGGATATGGTCGAAATGAAAAAGAGAAATTATGAGTAGGATCGGAATGAGGGTATGACCCTACTGAAAAAGAGAAATTATGTGGGTTGATCGGAATGGCGGCACAACCCTACTGTAAAAGAGAAATTATATGGATAGGGTCGGAATAATGGCACGATCCTACATAAATTAGATCGGAGGAGTCATAGGATAGACGCACGAAACTATGCAAATTAGATTTGAGGAGTCATCGAAAAGACGCACAGTGCTATGCAAATCAGATATGAGAAAGTAGTTCGGAAAGATGCACGGTGCTACGGAAATAAGATAGGAGAAAGTAGTCACCAGAAAGATGCACGGTGCTACGAAAAATAGATATGAAAAAGTAGTTACTGAAAAGATGCCTGGTGCTACGCAAAGATATGAGAAAGTAGTCACCGGAAAGAAGCACGTCCCTATCTTTTGGTAACATGATCATTGGCCAAAGGGGCGGTATATATAGGTTATAGCCGCCACCCGGCAGCGGAAGCTCGTTGATTCTCTACCAAGATCGTAGAGGCCCTGATATCATGTGAAGAAATATAATAGAAAAATATTATTGAATTGTTGTATCTACATTATTACACTGAGACCCTATTTATAGACATTATATTCCAGTTTTTTTCAAATTAGGACATTACATTACATTACAATCCTTTTCTAAGTAGGATTCTATATTGTATTCCTATTCCCGCTATATATGTTGTTAACTGATAGAGGATTTCAGGGAAGATACTTATCATATCAAGATTTGATCCTCTAAGATCTTAGGATATCTTAAGATAATGGTTGTAATCTAGACTATCCTATTTATGATTCTTTCTCTTTATGTAGAATATATGATTTTGTACAATCCCGGATTTCATGGGATTTAAATGATTCTACTCAACAATCACCTATGTATATAAAGCCATGTATATGACATAAAAAAGTGTGAATGAAATTATTCAATCATTTTATTCCACATGGTATCAGAGCTTTAGGTGTATTCCTGACCATTTTTATTTTATTCATCCAGTCTTGAAAAGTCCTTTTTCCAGCTTTGTCTGCCCAAAGGGTGAAACCATTCAAAACTATGTCTGAAAAGACAACTGATGCAAATGTTCTACTCCCTGGAAGTGTTTCTGCAGTCGTAGAGAATAACTCTACAGTTTCAACTGGAGATTTGCAAAACATTCAAGCTTCTCATCGGTTGAATGGAAAAAATTACCTAAAATAGGCTTATCTAGTTCGTACCTTTTTAAAGGGTAAAAGGAAAATTGCGACATCTTCTTGGTTCAGGACCATCTAAAGAAGACCACACGTTTGATGAATGGGATGAACAAGATGCAATATGATACAGGCACGTTCATGAAGATGGGCGTACGTGAACATGCATGGAATCAAGCCGAGGGAGTGTACAAGTTGCTCATGGAATCAAGCCGAGGGAGTGTACAAGTTGAAGTGTGAAGAGGGCTTTGGACACAACAAAGCCGCCCCTACATAAACTCCAAGGGCGCCTCTTTTGCTCCCTTCATTAAGGGCTTTTTGGACCTTTCACTCCATGTTGTAATAAGTCTATAAATAGACTAGTATTAGGTCTTTATTTCTTTAGTTGTTGAATGATATTGTAAGACACATTTTGGAACACCTTTCTTCTCTCTCTACAGAGAGTGTAACATTCTAATTTAGGGCTTGGAATAGCCACCAAAACCAAAATGAGGGTGATACTAGTGTGGAATCACTAATGTTGCAAAACTTGGTTTGAAACCTTGGTGCTTGAGTGGTTCACGCCCTCTTGTGTCATTGTAAGAGTGTAGGTGTTGCTTTTTGCATCTATTAAGGGTCTTAATGTTTGAAATACACTTAGGTTCTTAGTTCTTGTAAGAGTTGATGTCTCACTACCTATCTTTACGTTTCGTGTAATCGTGTTTGTGTTCTTGTTCTAGTAAAATTGTGTATTGTTGTTATTGTGTTGTTGTTCTCCTCATCTCGTGTTCATCTTGTTGCTGGCTGTTTTGGTGTGAAAAACACCTTGTTACCTTGTTTTTCTTGTTGTATTCTTGATTTTGGACTTGTGGCTGAGAGTTGGTGTCTTGTTGTTCTCGGCCTAGTCTTGTGTTCGTGTCTTGTTCCCGTGTTGTAGTTGATTCCGCTATCACAATGGTGATGTCTTGTTCCCGTGTTGTGGTTGATTCTGCTATCACAATGGTGATGTCTTGGTTATGGAACTCGATGCTTTCGAAGATCAGTAATAGCGTTAAGTTTCTGAACACTGCTAAGGAAATTTGGGATGCAGTGAAGGAGACGTACTCTAAAGTACATTATGCTGCAAGGATCTATGAAATAAAAACAAAACTTTCTACAGCAAAACAGGGAGCTCGACCTGTCACTGAATATTCCAACTTTTTACAGGAGTTGTGGTAAGAAATGGATCATTATCAAGCTTTCAAATGTGTTGTAAAGTTGATGCTGTGATTCTGAAAAGATTTATTGAAAAAGAAAGGATTTATGATTTTCTTGCAGGACTAAAAAGAAGACTTGCCATCATGATAATGAGACAACCAACAAACACACAAGATAACAAGAACACAACACTAATGAAGCAAGACAACAATCGGCCACAAGATAACAAGATACAACACAACGATTTGCAATAAAAATAAAGGATAGATAGTTTGACAAAGGAGTATATAAGCCCTAAGAACCCTAGAATGTATCAAATTCTAAGACCCCTAACACTTAAACATCATCAAACTCTTACTTAGACACAAGAGGGACGTCAATCTCCTCAAACACCAACGTTTCTAAGCCAAATGTTCAACACAAGTGAGTACCACACTCGTCTTGCCTAGTTACGGTGGTCTACTCTCACAAGAGAGGAAAATGATACAATGTTTCTTTTAATTCTTCATTAAGACTAAACTAAGGATGAAAGACCTAATAAGGGACTATATATAGTCTTCTTACATAATGAAAGACAAAATGACCACAACACCCTTAATGAACAAGGGGCGGCCATGGAGTGTTTGGGATCAACATGTGTAATGACTAAAATGTCCTTAATGAGTCCTAACGCTCCAAAAGGCGCCTTCTCCAAGCCGTGGGTTTAAACTTGTGGCCTCGGGTGTGCATCAAAGGCAAGCACCCAAGCAATCTTCCACACGTGGGTTTGCCTTATGGTGTGCTCCCAACGGGTCCTCCATGCATGCTCTTGTGTCCTCGAGGTGATCAAGGCTTGAGTCTTTAAGTGTTGGTCTCCAATGATGTCACCAAAAGCTATGATGGCCGTTTGGCTCGTATCATCCTCCCCTTCTTGAAAAGGATTCCACCTCGAATCCATACCTTGCAAAATCAAAGGAAGGACAAGCGAACACAAATTCCTCATGGCATGAGGGTTAGGATTAACATAAACAATCATTTTATCATGCCAAGGTTGCTCATACTTGAAATATAACCAAGGATTCTTTGAATTGAATATTAAAAACTCAATGAAAGATGCACAAAGGATTTGGTTATAGGAATCACCAAAAGAGAGAAACTACAAAGGTCCTAATGGCATCACACGATCCAAAAGGTTGGATTAGGATCTTATTAGCTGTAAGACAATTGTTTCGTTGCCTTTTCAAGACTCCACACCAAGGGTGGTTCTTCAAGTGGTTCTAAAGTCCACATGACCCATATAGCATTTTTACTCAAACAAGTGGACCAACCAACAAGTTCCCTACCTTTATATGGAACAAATCCAAGACTAGCATGGATGTCATCATAAGCTTCCAAGACTAGCATGGATGTCATCATAAGCAAAAAGGTAGTATAGAAAGGAATCAGGTGTAATGGCATACACGGGTGAAGTCAAAACATTTAAGCACATACACATTCTTCCTTTCAAACAAATAGACAGCTTGGCATCCACAAGTTGGGATTTACTCAACTTAAGCACATGTGTGTCAAGCAGGGATGCACATTTAGAAGCATTACCCTAAGGAGGCATTGACACCTTTGCCCTCGGGTTTTGAAGAATGACTACACATTCCTTACCCTTAAGAGTATTCTCATCTTCCAAGAAGAGATTTCCATCTTTAGGAGGAATGTTGTCACACCATAGTAGGTTGGCATATAGGCTATAGCCTTCCAGACAAGCTATGCCATCATTCTCACTACTAGGTTCATTAGGATTGTTTATATCATCTTCAAACAAGACATTATACCTAAAGAGATCATGATCTATCCCACGGGCAGATTTGGAACAAACAAGTTTTTCACTCTCTAAAAGATCATTATCAAGTTTCCAAGATGTTTAAAGAACAAGATTATCCCTATGAGACAAGCAAACATTAGAATCTCTACGATAAGACAAGCTCACGAGTTCACTTCTATCCCTTTGGCCAATATTCTCATTTACATGACTTCTATGAGCAAAACTAATAATTATGCTTTCATCACACAATATGCTCAAAGAATCATTTTCATTCTCATGATCAATTCTATCAACATCATCACTAACTTGAGATTCATCAAATACACCACACACATGCTCAAGTAGTGGACTACATTTAGGAGTAAGTTGATCATCATTCACACCGCCACTAGTTGTGGGCAACTCCTATGCCGACATAGACTCACCTTGGTTTTCACAAGGTTCAACTAGTGTGGAATACTCTCATCACTTGACATTGGAACCTTATTCAATTTACAAGTGCTAGCACTAGGTTGACACAAATTATTCTTACGAAAATAATCAGTTTTGTCATCTATAGGATCAACTAGTGCTTGCTTACTTACACTATAGATTTGGTCTTCATGCAACCTAGCAATGTTGAGAGTTTCACTATAGGAAGGCTCATGCAAATCCTTTGGCAAACCACCGACTGCATCCACTTGATTACTAGCCACATCACAACATTCTAAGTTTGTAGGGGTGTAGGGGATAGCATCGTTACCTTGTGGCTCACATGACGTGCGACCTTCGCCTTGATGTGTGGCATGACAGCCCACTTGCTGCCTTTGACCTACCATACGACCCAACCTTTCAATTATAGTAAAATGTCTCCTTTGATTGAGGACATATCCGTGTGCATCTTTTCCATGCTTCAGTTGAAAGATTGAAGACGGGCCAAGATAGCATTGGTTTCTGTTAGAATATGATTAGGAATAGGAATAACATATAGAATCCAACTTGGAAAAGGATTATAATGTAGTGTCCTGTTAGGAAAAGGATTGGAATGTTTGTCTATAAATAGAGTCTCAATGTAATAATGTAGTTACAACAATTCAATAATATTCTTCTCATACTTCTCACAGTGTCCATGATACCTAAGAAAGACAACAACAAACAAAAACAAAGACAACAACAAACAAAAACAACAAGCTAGTTAGCTCAAAAGTATCCTCACAACTCTACTCTCACGCCTTTCGGTTTTTCCCACACTTGGCTTCACAAGTGCCTCACAAGTGTTGAAAGTCGGCTTAATTCCTGAGATATTGAGGGATGAGTTCTACTTTTGTTCGGAATGGATTTTCGTTTGAAAGACTCAAAAAAATCTTGTCGGACGTGAGCCAAGAAACTACAACGATATTAAAACGATAAACAACAACAACAACAAACCCAGTGTGTTCCCACAAAGTGGGGTATGGGGAGGGTAAGATGTACGCAGTCCATACCGCTACCTCCGAAGAAGCAGAGAGGGTGTTTCCGGATATTAAAACGATAAAAGCTCACAAAAATGCAAACACGAAGAAAACGAACACAAAACTAATTCACAACCTGGTAGGTGATTACTAGTTTGTTAATTAGTATTAGAATAAAAAACAAGAAACCAAAGAATCAAAGAAAGAAACTTAGAATCTAAATTTAAGCTTAAAGTATTTGGAAGTTTGATGATGTGGCAACTTTGATGGCGTGGCAGTTTGGTGACGTGGTAGTTTTGACATTGGGGATTTTATTTTTCTTATTGGCAATTTGAGTTGGTCAATTTTAATGTGGAAGAGTGGAAATTGGCTTTAGAGGGAAAAGAACAAGACTTGGAGCCTTTTTTTCAAACCCCAAAGTCTTTGACTTTCCTTGCACCTTATTAGCAAGACAACTTTTCAAGGTCCGTCTCCCTTTCCTCTTTTGTAAGCCTTGGAAGATGCCCTTTCTCCTTTTTGGCAACAAGATTTTTTGAAAGCCTTTTGTCTACTTTCTTCTTTGGTGTTGTCTTGAAAATGTTTTCAAGACAAACAAAAGACCACACCTTAGTTCCACTTTGTTCAAGATCAAACGACATATTTGGAGTGTTCTTGGTTTAACAATTTATTAAGGTGGTGAAGAACACCAAGAGCACTCAAAGTGCATCTTAAGCAATGACCTCCAAATTGAATGATTTTTGATTTTTTCAAACACATGATCTCCCAAACAACAATAACACAATTTCAAGACCAATTCTCAACCACAACCACAACAACTCACAGCTCAAGCTCAAGTCCTCAACAATAACAACAACAACAACAACCTTCCAACATTCAAAAAACACTCGGATTTTGCTCAAAATTTAGACGTAGACTCTATTAGTGTTAGTGATGAAGGGACTAACACTAGAAACAGCAAAACACACAAAAAAACTTGACAAGTTTCGGCCTAAACACAAAAACGGGACAAATTTTGTTTTTGAGTTTTTTGATTATTTCAACAACTTTTTTTGTGCTTTTTTTTTTTTTGAGATAACAAACTCAAGATTGATTTCGTAGGATCGAAATCAATCTTTTCTCTGATACCAAATGATAACAGGACAGTTAACAAACACACAAGATTACAAGAATAGACTAATGGAATTCCGCATTAGTTACCTCGCCTTGAGGAGGACTAGTAGCTACCGGTGGAACTCCAGATTTATCAGGGATAGGACCGTGAGATTGAAGATGAATCCCTGAAGTAGGATGCAGCCCTTCAGCATTACCTTCAGATGGCATAGAAGAAGAATTTCCTTGTGTTCCAGATTTATGAGGCATGATCTGAAAGACGAACAAACATGGATTAAAGAAGGTTCCAGGGATGAGAATTCAAGCTTAAAGATAGAATACCAAGAAATTGAAACATTCCTAAATGCCTTGTAGCCTCCCCTTACGAGTGTGGCGCGCTACACACCCCTAAAAGAGACTCTACACGACACGACTTTGTGGACTCCCAATTGATCATGAACCTAGGCTCTGATACCAATTTGACACGACCCTCCCTAGGGCCTTGTCATAATAGGCATCCCAAGTCCGATCAGGACCGGAGACCACCCCTGTTACCCAACCCAACCTCCAGCCGCCTGCCTTGAGTTGGCTGAATTTCGAGCGTGAAACATTATAGTGTAACTGCTCACACAAAGACCGTGAGAATAGATCACAACCGTGACCAACCCAACTGAGTCCAACCATACTAAACCACACCAAACAAGGCCATAAACCAGGCGATAACCAAAGACGTTTTAAAACATAATATAATTAATCCCAAAATGTAATAGGATGGAACAACCAACAATATCGTCCAATGATGTCAGCCCTTCAGTTTATTCCAATGCCAAGGCCGACATCAATACCGATCCCGCCCACACCAACCCATAGAAGTACCACAAAGCCTGTATCCGAAAGATTAATGAAATCCGGTTGGGACATGCTCCCAACCATAGCCAAATCCAATATCCAAATTAAAGTCAAAATGTCTAAAAGTATCCATAACATGAAATGGAGCCTTCCGAAAGGATGAAAGCTCACCATTTCAGTCCAAATGCTGTCCCCGAATCAATCACTATGTAGGAGTAGAATGGTCGGTTCCTGCATAGCAGGGGTATACAACTGCCAGTAGATGGGGTAAACGAGTGACTGCTAGCATGATCTCAGGATAAGGATAAAATAATGCTATTTATAAAACCAAGTAAAACCATTCGTAATGCACGCAACCATATATATATATAACCATGCCGGGAAAAGGGATCGGGTTAAGCATGCCTTTAAAACCTTTACCTGGGCTGTGTAGCTTTATCGTCCTAAACCACCCATGGGCTATATGGGTTCAGCTTTCCCTGCTGGAAGGGCCCAGTGCGTGTAGTCGCACAACCAGGGAAGTAAGCCATGGGATGACTAGTACATCCTCCAATAGTGTGACATCATGCACACGGTCCACTAAGACCAATCCTCATATCGGCAAATACGAGTTTCCAGTTTTGGTCCCCGGGACCGCCACCTACCACGACTTTGCTACACACCCTGCCATTAATGCCCAATTAAAACCAGTTTTCAAATAACCAAACCATTATCCATTTATTAACCATGACCATTGATATTGGTATCGTCATACCAACCCTTGCTTGTAAGTATCATCCATACCCAACTATTTATAGGTTTAAGGGGACTTTCAAGTGCCCTTCCATTTACCATATTAAACCACTTGAGAGACTTTCATGTTCCCCACAAGCATAACCAATTAGCCTTTAGCCTTTTCAAACCATTTAAACCATGCATAACTCCTTTACCAAGTTTAAAACATGCAAGAGTTCCATTAAAATAAGTCAATGCGATAAACATATCTTTATAAGCATTTTACAAACACCTTGGGGGCATAATATAACCTAAACTAATTCAATCCAATTATCCAAAACCACTGTTAATGCATATAAAAGCATAATTAAGACCATGGGAAACCATAACCAAGCAATTAACATCAAAACCCCCAAATCATATTTGAAAGCCAAAGTCATGCAATAGTAAAACTATAAAAACATTCATATAAACCATGCCTTTAATTAAATTAACAATGAGGAAAGAGAAACATGCCTTAAGCCAAGATGATGACGCAAAGTAATCACTAAGACAAGCCCCAAATTGATCATTTAGTTGAAACCCTAGCTCCCTTGCCCCAAAAGCTCTTAAGATAATTATGGAGTGTTTTGGAATAGTTCTAAGTGTTAAGGAATAGAATAATAGGGTAAATAGCCTCCAAAGTGTATTAGAAGTCGTAGGTCATAATTAGGTTAAGTAGGAAAATGTTCGGAATACTACGACTGACCTGTACGAGTCGTACCCTCCCAATATGATTGGTACCCACCATTCTTATCCAAGCCTAAGCCTCACCCCTGGATCAGACACTGTCCAGTTAATGACTCATCCAATCAAGTCGTAACCACACCATACGATCTGTACCCATGACCCGTATCCCTGGCAGATTGCAATACCAGGAGCATCAAATATTGCCCACCATACGAGTCCATGGTACGACTCGCATCAAGCCCTACGACTCACACCTCTAAGTCGTACCCATTCCAGTAACCAAAACCATCCCACCAACTAACACTGGTCAGCATACGATAGGACCATACCACTTGTACCCACTATACGGCTCGTACCCTTGAGTCGTATTAGGTCCAGAGAATGGAATTTTCTAAGGTCCAGAAACCAGGGTGTTTCAGTCTCCCCCACTAGGAACATTTGTCCCCGAATGACGGACAAGGTAGGGGTAACCACACGCTAGAGTCATTTGCATTATCTTTCAACTTTGAGGAATCTACGGTTTCTTCTCCATCTCCAGTTGCAGTGCCACCATTTTTGGCTTATCACCGCGGCCCACATCCAGCATTAGTCCCAGATGATTTATGTCATGCGCCTAATGCTTCCCCTACTGCGGGCTTGCCTTCTCTTAGCCAATTAGTTGCACTTCAAAAAGGTATAAGATCCACTCGTAATGCTAACCCACATTATTCTTTCTTGAGTTATGACCGTTTGTCATCACCCCATTATGCTTTTGTATCATCTTTGTCCTCTATTTTTATACCTAAGACTACAGGTGAAGCACTTTCCCATTCAGGATGAAGATAGGCTATGATTGATGAGATGTTTGATTTATATATGAGTTGTACTTGGGAGCTTGTTTCCCTTCTTGCCGGTAAACTTACTGTTGGTTGCCATTGGGTTTATGCGGTCAAAGTTGGTCCAAATGGTGAGGTTGATCGGCTAAAGGCTCACCTTGTTGCCAAAGGCCATACACAAATATTTGGGCTTGATTATGGTGACACTTTCTCTCCCGTGGCTAAAATAGCATCAGTCCGTCTTTCTCTCTATGATTGTCGTTCGTCATTGGCCTCTATCAGTTGGACATTTAGAATGCTTTTCTGCATGGTGATCTTGCAACCACTTGGTTTTGTTGCTCATTGGGAGTCTAGTAGCCTTGTATGTCGGTTGCAAAAGTCATTCTATGGTTAAACAGTCCCCTCGAGCCTGGTTCGAAAAGTTTAGCAGAGTGATTCAGGAGTTTGGCATGATTCGTAGTGGAGCTGATCATTCAGTGTTTTATTGCCATTCTGAACTATATCTATGTATTTATTTGGTGGTTATGTTGACGATATTGTTATCACCGATAATGATCAAGGTGGTATCACTAACTTGAAACAACATCTCTTTCAGCATTTTCAGACTAAAGACCTCGGCAGACTGAAATACTCTCTAGGTATTTAGGTTGCTCAGTCTAGATCAGGTATTGTTATTTCTCAACGCAAATATGCTTTAGACATTCTTGAAGAGACAGGAATGCTGGGATGTCGACCCATTGACACTCCTATGGATCCAAATGCTAAATTTCTTTCAGGACAAGGGGAGCCACTCAGTGATCCTAGAAGGTATAGGAGGTTGGTTGGAAAGTTGAATTATCTCATAGTGACTAGACCTGACATCTTTGTAAGTCAGTTTATGACTTTTCCTTCTGATAGTCATTGAGATGCAGTCATCTCCAGGTAAAGGACTACTCTTCGAGGATTGAGGCCATGAGCATATTATTGGATATATAGATGCTGATTGGGCAGAAGCACCCTTTGATAGACGTTTTACATCCGGATATTGTGTTTTAGTAGGAGGTAATTTGGTGTTCTGGAAGAGTAAGAAATAGAGTTTGGTTGCTCGATTTAGTGTCGAAGCAGAATATCGAGCAATGGCTGCAGCAACTTGCGAGCTAGTTTGGATCAAACAATTGTTGAGAGAACTAAAATTAGGAGAAACAGGTAAGATGGAACTTGTATGTGATAATCAAGCAACCTTCGTATTGTATCTAATCCAGTGTTCCATGAGAGGACCAAACACATAGAGATGTATTGTTACTTTGTCAGTGAAATATGCTCCGGGGAGATAATGTTACAAAATTTGTGAAGTTAAGTGATCAACTTGCAGATATCTTCACCAAGTCCTCTCACCAGTCCTCGTGTTAATTACATTTGTAACAAGCTAGGTACATATGACTTGTATGCACCAGCTTGAGAGGGAGTGTTAGAATATGAGTAGGAATAGGTATAGTATACAAAAACCTACTTGTGAAATGTTTGTAATGTAGTGTCTATAAATAGGGTTTTAATGTAATTATCTAGACACACAATCCAATAATAATATTTTCTCTATTATTTCCCACAAGGCATACTATGAAGGTTTGGAAAAGAGTGGTTGAGTTGAGGTTAAGAAGTATCGTGACTGTTTTCAAGAATCAGTTCGGATTCATGCCAGGTTGCTCGACTTTTGAGGCTATTCATCTCGTGCGGAGATTGGTGGAACAGTATAGGGCAGTGTTTTGGACGACGATAGGTGATAAGGCCCTGCCTCGCCACGCGGTGAGGTGATTACCTTTTGAAAGTACAGAGACATTTAGTACAAAAGAATTAAAATAATATGTAAATGATCAAAATTTCAAAAGCACTAATATATTAGAAAATATTTCAAGTCAAGAATTAAAAATAGATAGTAGATAGATACTAAAAGTCTAGAACTTGAATGACTCAACAATCCGATATCCATAAAACAAGCAATACTAAACTCTTAACTTTATTCTTCTCTAATCTTTGCATAATCTTCAATTCCAACATGCATTTCATTATATTGCCCCTCATCTTTGTCCTCCTCCGATTCTTCATCAACTAGGGTCCGAGTCTGACTTGAACTTGTAGCTTTTCCCTTGTCAAGTGACCTTGACCTTGACCTTGAAGTTGAGCTTAAAGACTTAATTCTAAGACCATAGACATTATCATCATCAGCTCCAGTTGCCATAGCAACAGTACCCCAATTAAGATCACCTTCTTGATACACTCGTTCATCTTGATCTTCGGGGCCACTAAGTAACCATCATTAGCATTTTCAATATTTTCCAAGAGAATTGGATCAATGGTATCGCGAATATCATAACGACGTGTCAATGATCTATTGTACTTAACGTACGCGAGATCATTGAGACGCGATAGCTCAAGTCTATTCCTCTTTTTGGAATGAATATGTACATAATAAAGTATTACTAATTAGATTCTAATAATAATCGCTTCAATATAAAAAGTAGAATATAATAACTCGTTCTCACATGTTCAAACACACTCCAGTTTCGCTTTCATCCAGATGCACTACATGTTAAACTCAGAACGCTCATGGCAAACTTATGCAAATTTGGAGTTCCGCTGCCAAATAGGGACCACTATCCAACTATAGAAAAAAATTGTAGGTTAATAAGTGTAAAAAAGTCAATAACTTAAGTAAAACACCAAAGCTATAATAAAGACAACTAATCCAATTCACTAACTCACTGACCTTATGTCTCTGGCTCTAACAGTTTGACCAAAACTAAACAATCCGTCCACACTCTTGTACTTAGAAAGCGTAGCAAGTTGTAAATCTTATGTGGAAACATCGAGGACCATCGTCTCAACACAAGTGTAGTAACTCTCCAACACTTAAAAGCAATTGTCTTCATTCATAGTAGATCTAAAGTACAATCCCGAATTCTAAACATACCTTGCGGAATGCAAAGGCCATTTGAGTTGGTTAGTCCATCTTGAATCATTATTTCGAGGACTTTCTCATAATACCTATGAACTCCATCAAACCCCCGTTGAGTAGTTTCCTTCGCCTCATCCATTGCTTCAAGCATATTGCCCATTGGGGGTCTTTTTTCCCATCCACCAAGCGAAGGAATGAGACCAAAGTATGAAGAATAAAGAATGGCGGAAATTTCTTTCCCCAAAACTTCCTTTGCAAATTTATTGGAACTCCATTCATCGGAGATGAACTCAAAGACATTTTTTGACATTTGGAGGGAGGCATCATTTCCTTATGTTCATTCATATCATCATCATCAACAACAATATTATACGATGGCACATATCTTTGGTTCTTTGGATTTGTCGCAACTTTGCTATCGACAAATGCAGTTACTTCATCCCTAATATTTGCTGGACAGGTTTGACATAGCTTGACATTTTTATTTCCACCTATCAAATGTTGCTTGAATCGAATAATACTACCATTAATAGTAGTACTTCGACAAAAATTGCATATCACCGCATCTTTTGATGGTCCTTGTGTACCATAATTCCATTCAATGGCCCTTTGTTTGTTTGCTACTAGTAGATTGAGACGCCATTGAAATTGAAATAGCTGTTAATGATCAAGTCATTTAATTAGTATATTACTATGTTATATATGTTATTAAAAAAGATTTTTTTTACATAATACACTGTTTATGCTTACTGTTATTTTGACACAGTGACACTGTATCACTGTTACAAGAGAATAAAAAACACAGGAAGGACTAAGAAGAGAAAATGAAGTAGAAAAAAATCAGTATGCCAAAATCACTATTGAGTCATCGGATGGACGGAGTAAGAAGAAGAAGAAAGAAGAAAAAAAAAAAGAGAAATCAATACTTACTGAAGTAGCTGTTGCCGGAGTCGAAGTCGAACTTGTGACTTGCCTTATGGTTGCAGTTGCAGTGCCAAAAGACGGTAGCCAAAATAGAAAAATAAGCCCTAAAATACCTTTTATACCTAATATTCTAATTTTTTTTTTTAAAATTAAAAAGGTGACGCCATTGTCGCCTCGCCTCACCACCTCACCATGTCGCCTTTATTGAATAGGCGTCGCCTTTTGGATGGTGTAGTGCCATGAAGGCTTGAGGCAACTATGGCTCACCTTGCCATTCGCCAGTGGCGACATGGTGAGCGCGTTTTATAACACTGGTATAAGGAGATGAAGGACAGTATGGGGATAGGAAGAAGGATTTACGCATGGTGTTCATCGATCTAGAGAAGGCGTACGACAAAGGTCCCAGGGAGGTTCTTTGTAGGTGCTTGGAGGCTAGAGGTTTTTTTGTGGCGTACACTAGATCGATTAAGGACATTTACGACAGAGCGAAGACTTGTGTGAAGATGGTGGGAGGAGATTCAAAACACTTTTCTATTTTGATAGGGGTGCACCAGGATTGATTCTTAGTTCGTTTTTATTCACCTGGGTAATAGACGTATTGATGCGGCATATTCAAGGGGTGGTGCCATAGTGATGTTATTTGTAGATGATGTAGCTAATTGATTAGACTCAAGGAGGAGTTAATGATAAGTTGGAGGCGTGGGGACAAACCTTAAGAGTCTAAAGGGTTGAGGTTGAGCAGAATCAGGACAGAATACTTGGAGTGCAAGTTCAGTGATTTGACGCATGAGGCTGACATGGTGGTGAAGTTGGATTCCCAGGATATTTCGGTCATTTCGGAGAGAGACTTTCAAGTATCTTTGGTCTATGATCAGGCGGAATGGAGAGATTAAAGAGGATGTCACTCACCGTATTAGTGCATGGTGATTGAAATGGAGGCTTGCTTCGGGAGTCATGTGTGATAAGAATGTGCCTCCTAAACTTAAAGACAAGTTCTACAGTATGGTGGTTCGGCCGACTTTCTTGTATTGAGCGAAATGTTCGGAATGTTGGCCAGTTAAGAACCCTCATATCCAAGAGTTGAAGGTGGCGGAATTGATGCCGTCGCAATCGATGTGCGGACTTACTAGGAGAGGTAGGATTAGAAATGAGATTATTTGAGATAAAGTGAGTGACTTCGGTGGAAGACAAGATGTGAGATGTGAGGTTAAGGTGGTTCGGACATGCTATGAGGAGGTGCTAGGATGCCCAAGTACGGAGGTGTGAGAGGTTGGCTTTGGATGGTTTCAGGCGGGGTAGCGGTAGGCTAAAGAAATATTGGAGGGAGGTGATTAAACATGACATGGAACAATTACAACTTACTGAAGACACCTTGGATAGGAGGTGTGGAGGATGTGAATTAGGGTAGAGGGTAGTAGGTGAGAGTGCGTCTTTGCTAGTTGGAAGGATTGCTTTGTTTGTAGTTGTGCTAGTAGTCGTAGTGCTATGCGTGTGTCTTGTAGTTTCTTATTAGTGGTGTTTTGGTGATGTTTGTGATTTCAGATAGATAGTTTATAGTACTACTCTGTGGGTGTCTTGTTTTTGTTATAATCTGTTGGTGTGTTGTTCCTTTTTTTTTTTTTTTTTTGCCTTTGTTATGTCTTTTATTACTGTTTTTTTGTCCTGAGCCGGGGTCTTTTAGAAACTTCTCTACTTCTATCTGAGGTAGTGGTGTGGACTGCGTACACTTTAGCCCCCCTAGACCCCACTTTATGGGGATACACTGAGCATGTTGTTATTGTTGTTGTTGGTTGTTCGAACCCCTACATTCCAGGTAATCAAGCTAACTTCTATTTATAAGTTACACTTAGATTCCTCCCCCTACTTCTGCTTCCTTCCACTTCTTTATTCAGGCTGGACTTTAGGTTTTTTAGGTCATTCTTCCCAATTCCTCTGCTTTTTGGAGTTGAGACTGCCTTACCCTGCCACTCTTTGTCTAACAGTGCTTTCCTTTCATCAATCTTCATCAGCAAAGCTAGAGTTTCTTTTTCGAACTCTTCAAAAACCACCACATATGTATTACTTAATTTTCGAATATGAGAATGTACCCAATTTGATTCCTCTGTTTCAGCTTCTTCCTGGGAATCAGAAGATTGAATATTGACTGGTTCAACATCATGAAGCTCTTGTAATTACATGTTTTGTTCAACTGGTGGTGTGTCGGAGATTTCTACAGTTTCATTCTCTTTTCCGTGTATTGTATTGATATTTTCCTGGGGACGAAAATCTGAAGTCCCTGTTTGCGTGCAAGAAAAATTCCTCTCCCCCTTCAGCTTGCTTTGCCACATCATCCCCCCTATCTGTTTTTGATTCCCACGTTTTGAAAGCTTCCAGAAATTTAGCGGCTAGTATTTTCAGCTCCATAAATCCTTTCTCTAACTCGATGTGACTCTCACGTGTGGGTTCATTTAATTCCTTGGGCTTTTCTAAACTATCAACTGAATTACTGGGTCTTAGAGGCTTTGGGCCTTTGTTAAGTTTAGACAAAGGCTGGCCGTGGGGCCAACACTTACGCCACCTACCTCCTCAGCACGTGGTGTTGATCTGACTCCTCCACCTTCCCATCTTTATCTACCAGATATGACGACCTCGATGTCTACTGGGTAAAAGACATCTCTTTTGTCTTCTTCGACTGTGAAGCTCGCCGGGGCCTCTGTCTACAATTGCATGAAGTAGGAAATTCCGGCGTTTTGGATGGTCACCTCTTTTGGGATCCTCGACCCATCACCTTCGATTCTGATTCTTGCCCATTTAAGGTGATTGCAGAGTTGCATCTCTTCCTCTGTTTCGACCCAACCTCTGCAGAGATCTCCAATTGCCTTAAAAGTCGTCTGAGACCAGAGATGTAATGGAAGATCTACAATTCTGGTCCAGGTCGAACTAGGGCTATCATCCATTTTTGTGGCTGCTATTGTCGGTTTCCACCATTCCAGCCGGATCTTTGAGTTGTTCTAGACACAGTCCTCCGCTATCAATTGTTTCGCTGTGTTCGTTTTTGCAAACTTAAACAGGAAAATTCTATTCCCCGTCTCATAGATATTCAGACCATTATTCTGTCACCCAAAATTGCTTGCCTATCTCCTCACTTCCGACAGTTGGTTTAATCACAGCCCTCTCATCAAAAATCCAACTAGGCTTCTCTTCAAAACTTCATTCTGGGTATTTGGTGTGTCATTAGTGCAAATGATTCCTTCCTTTATTAATGTTGGTTGAGCATTAGCTTCGTCCCCCTTTCTGTTTGCCCATTTAATGCTCTTCACAGCCTTAGCATAAGGAATATTACTATCTATTTGCCTGTGCTTGACTCTGTTTTCCTCCACTCTTTGACTAGAAAAGAATCTCCCCATTTTGTCAGCTATCTTATCCTATCCGGAATTAAAAGTAAGCTCTGGGATAAAGATACCGTCTACCCCTTAGATTCATCAAGCTAATAATCTGTCTTATTTAAAGTTCTTGCCACAGAAAATTTCTGAAAGAGGCTCTATCTTCTCTCATCTTCTAACCACATTTCCTTTTGTCTTGGAAGCTTCTCGCAAGATCTGGATGATCCAAGCTCATCGACTTCTTATTGAAAGAAGTTCTTGTGATGGTATTTCTGCTCCTCTCAGTCCACTCGTACCATTCCCTGGTCGTTCCTTTGATTCTCTCGAGGTCAAAAGACTTGAAATCTATCGCAAAGTAAATACAATCCTCCATTAGAGTGGAAGAAGGCTTAGGAAAGGAGGAGGATGAAGATGATGGTTTTGAGTGATCAGAAGGACCACCACAAAGCAAATATTTTGGTGGGTTCCTTGTGTGTTATATTTTGAGAAGCACCCATATTTTTTCCTTCAATCTTCTTTATATTATTTAATCCCATTTTTTCTTGTGATAACTCACTCTGAGCCTGCTTGGATGGCCTTATGACTTATGAATTATAAGCCAAAAGCCATAAGTTAGGATTTCTAAGTGATAGCTTTTGACTTGTTTTTTGTTATTTTGGCTTAAACCAAGTGCTTAAAAGCACTCTTTTATTTTACCGAAACACTACAAAACTGCTTAAAAACTATTTTGGCTTAAAAGTATCTAAAATAAGTCAATCCAAAGAGTCTGTCACTGCTCTCTTCTCTAGCTCTCCTTATTCCACTCTAGTTGTCTTTTTGCACTCCATTTCTCTCAATCTTCCTTCTCTCATTCTCACTTTTTCCCTCACTATTCCCAGTTTGAAGATTATCAACATAAGATATATGATCAAGAAGAGAATCACCATTAACTAGCTCAATAGCTTTCCTTTGATCAAGGTAACCTATTCTTTTTACATATTAGTAATCATCAACATAAACATGCTGGAATCCAAAAAGATATTTACAACATCCTTGTTCTTCTTACAAGAATCCTAATACTTCTAAAATTACATCATGGCTATCTATATTTTCGGATTTGCACCAAAACCCAAAAAGAACACAACTGGACTAGATTCAGTCTTCTGTAAAGAACAACTTGTGTCTGCGAATCTTCTAGAGTTCTTTTCCTTCCAAATTGTCCCCCAAATGCTTTCCGAGACAATTTTCCATTTGTCATTATTGTCATTGTTTCCTTCATTCCAGCTTGCCAGAAGATCAACAGTGTTGCCTGGCATTGCCCACCTGACACCATTCAGATTATGAACATATCCCATAACTGGCTTATTAATTTACTATGTAAAAACAAATGGTTACTTGTGTCTGTCTCTCTGACTCCTTTTCACATAGATAGCAAGAGGACATAGTTGAACATAACTGTCAACTTAGTGAAACACCCCACCTTATATATTTTTTTTCCACCTTATATGGAGTCTTGACTTTCCATATGTGTTAACAAGGACAAAAGCCTACTTGAAATCCCTGATTGAGATTTCTGTATGCTGATCCAACTTAGAACATCGCACTGGCAACTATCAGGTCCCTCTTGAAGCACCCCTGATTAACAAGCTCAATTCTATGAATACAAATATCTTCAATAACTTCACATGCATTACTAACTTTTTCCTCTAACGTTTTTGTTTCACACGAGATGATTTAACATGACCCACTTTTTGACATTTAGAACATTTAAGTTCTTTATAGCGAAATAAAGGAGGTGGTGCAACCATGGTACTTTCTTCTTCACAAGCAAGTTAGCATGAAAAGAAATCATTGCTAGGCACTAGTAATTTAAAGTTCCACGGCAAAGCTTTCAAACTAAAAGGGCTATGGACATATGCACAAGAGCCTTCATCCTATTGGAGTGATATTATCAAGGCAAAATATGGCGAAGACAACAGTTGGATAATGAAGTACTCACTCCTTATGGAGTCGGTTTGTGGAGGTCTATAAGAGTATTGTGGCCTTGTATGAGTAATCACCCCTCCATAAAGGTGGACAAGAAACATCATTTCGGGAAGACAACAGGCTGGGTAGGGGGTGTCTGAAAGATATATATCTTAGTATTATGTACTGGCTATGCAAGAAACATCAAATACCTGAGGGTGATATTGGTGTTGTTTGAAGGGACCTCTGGCCTCCACATAAACTGAAGGAAGAGTTTCCTGTATCCTATAAATGAAATGACCAACAAGGTGACTCTTAACTCAATCCTAGAAGGACAGGTTGGTATTCTCCCAACCATTTATCTTGGGATGCTATTGGGAGCTAAATCCAAATCCAAAGAAATATGGAGCTCTGTGATTGAAAGAAGTGAAAAGAAGCTAGCAAGATGGAAAGGACAATACTTATCATTAGGTGGCAGGGTTACCTTATTCAATTTAGTTTTAGATGCCTTGCCAACCTATATGATCTCTGTTTCCTATTCCTGTAGGGATTATCAACAGGTTGACCGAATCAGAAGGAAGTTTTATGGCAAGGAAACAAAGATAGGAAAGTCTATAATCTTGTCAAATGGATTGACCTGTTAGTAGATAAAAGATTTGGGGGTTGGGAATTAAGAATCTGAAAAATCACAATAAGGCCCTCAGAATGAAATGGTTGTGGAAATATGCTAATGAAAAGCAAAGCTATGGGGAAAAGTTACTGTAGCTAAATACGAGGAGGAAGACAGGTGGATGACTAAGGAAATTACTACTACTTGTGGTGTGAATTTGTGGCGATCTATCAGAAGTCTTTGGAGCGAACTCAAGGATTACACCTAGATCAAAGTTAATGAGGGGAGCAAGACAAGATTCTGGTACGATGATTGGCATGAAGCGGGTACAAATATTATGAGAAGTCTATTCCCAGACATCCACAATTTTGTGTCACAACAACAAAGGACTATAGCAGGAATGTGGACTCCAGAAGGGTGGGAGGTCAACTTTACAAGGCAGATTAACGATTGCGAAATCACAAGGATTGCAGATTTTTTAAGTTTAATTGGTCAGTTTCAACGCACACAAGAAGGAGCTGATGAACTTTGGTGGCAGGGCACTGATGAGGGGCTTTGCAAGGTGGGAAAGGCATACAAAAGATGAACTACAGAAACCAACTGATCACTAATTGGCCTTGAAAAATCATTTGGAAGACTAAATTACCTTACAAGGTAGCTTGTTTTGTTTGGCTCCTATCTAAGGAAGCAGTTCTCACCAAGGAAAACAGACAAATGGTTAAGCACTTATGCCTTCATTGCAAGATCACAGGACAGCTTTGGAGACTATTTTTAAGTCTCAAAGGCATTTCATATACTATGCCCGCGAAGGTTACAGAGACATTGCAAAGCTGGGCCGCAGGCAAAAGACAGAAGGTGGAGAATCATTCCAGCAACAATATGGTAGACCATTTGGAAGGAGAGAAACTCCAGGGTTATTTGAGAACATAGTGAAAAGTTTTGAGCATGTCAAGCTCAATTGTATCTTGACCTTATGTTTTTGGTGTAACCAGATTTGGTCTAATGGTCCAGTGTCTATTATTGATGTCTTAGGTGCATTATAGACATAGAATCATAGGATCTGGATTTCATATGTAAATATGGCTGTAGTACAGCCTTTGTACTGTTCGGTTTGTTTATTTAATTTAAATATATATACAACATACGGTCTCTCACCGTATCGGGGTGGGATGGATGAAGTGGAAGCTCGCCTCGGGGGTGTTGTCTGATAAGAAGGTGTCGCCCAAGCTTAAAGACAAATTTTACAGGGTGGCAGTCCGCTCGGCCATGTTGTATGGAGCAGAGTGTTGACCAGTCAAGAACTCTCACATTCAGAAATTGAAGGTGGCGGAAATGCGGATGTTGCGTTAGATATGTGGGCTTACTAGGGGCGATAGAGTTCGGAATGAGACTATCCGAGAAAAGTTTGGAGTGACTTCGGTGGAGGACAAGATGCGGGAGGTTCGTTTGAGATGGTTTGGACACGTGATGAGGAGGGGAATGGAGGCACCGGTTCGTAGGTGTGAGAGACTTGCTTTGGATGGTTTCAGACGAGGCAGGGGTAGGCTGAAGAAGTACTGGAGAGAGGTTTAGGCGGGACATGGAGCAGTTACGGCTTACTGAGGACATGACCCTAAATAGGAAGATCTGGAGGACGAGTATTAGGATGGAAGGCTAGTGCCATTTTGGGTAGGTAGGGTAGGGCATTACTTGGTGGGTGTAGTATTCTTATTATGATTTCTTGTTGCTTGTAGTATTACGATTGTTTACTAGTCTTTGTTTACTCTTTCCCTGTATGTGGCGTCTCTATGTTTTGTCTTGTTCCAGGTTTTTTGGTATGACTTTGATTACTATTCCTTGTCTTGAGCCGGGGGTCTATCGGAAACAGCCTTGCTACTTCCCCGAGAGTAGTGGTATGGACTGCGTACATCTTACCCTCCCTAGACCTCTCTATGTGGGAATACACTGGGTTTGTTGTTGTTGTATATATACAACATTACCCGCTTCCAAAAAAATCTCCATATTTTCCCTTTTCTTGATGTTGGAAACCAAGAAATACAATAAACTCGGAGCTCCTAAGAGCAGCTTAATTTGCAAGCACTTGATTTTTTTTCTTTTCAAATTTTCATGTTTTTTACCATGAAACTCGCAAGATATCAAGAAGGAAACCTTGATAGAACCGCTCTGATAAGTACATATAATCACGTAGTTCTTTTTTATGTGAGGTATGTTGTGGCTGCAGAAACCCAGAATATTATGCCAAAGAAAATGCATCTGTACTTCATACAAGATTTTAACTTTCCATTGTAGAATCAGTGGTGCCAACGATTGGATGAAGGCCTAAAGCTGTGCCTGTTGCTATAGCACATTCTAGCTTCAAAGAGACCAAAAAGTTTTTACAAAAAGAGAAGCAAAGATATCATGACGTAAATGTAGCTTGCAGTTCTACCAGCATTGCAAACGGTATATTCTGAAGACCATGTGCTGACGGCGTCTACTAATTTTTCTAGTGTGAGCTCGTTAAAAGAACTGACTCTTATAATGACTTAGAGTAAGCACCTACATCCTTGAAAATTTAAACTTTTTTCAATATTGAAGTCTGAGTGGATAACTAATGCCTTATGAGTTGAATAGTGTGTTACCTTCAAAGACCTAGTTAAATAAGCCTTGCCAGTTTGGTTCTATCCTGTGAACTTAGTTCTGTCTAGCTGTATGTTAAGTTTCATCTACTTGTGGCTTTGTTTTATACTGATTTTAGTCTTTCCTGACTCAAAGGATGCAGGTGGATGGGTACCAGATCACCAAAATAAGATGCTTATGATAGCGACTGTCTATATCTTTTTTTCTTTTTTTTAACTATCCCCCTTGTTAAAATTTTATTCTTTCTGTTAGGGATATTTAGAAGGTGATTTGTTGAATGTGATAGAGTTGTTTTTATGTTGTTCTTGCATTCTGCAGTCGGGAAACAGGTGGTCTTAATCGGATCATTGACCGTGGTAGCCGAGCTATCAATTTTATTCTTTCGTCAATGGTATTTAATGTTTTCCCGACGATATTAGAGGTATATAAATTCATTTATTCCATCATTCGAAGGCGGCATTTTTTGATTAAAAATTCCTAAACTGCTCATGTTAGTATTACTCCAACTGTATTGACATGAACCTTTTCAGATATCAATGGTATCAGGTATACTTGCATACAAGTTTGGAGCTCCCTTTGCATGGATCACTTCACTGTCAGTGACTGCTTATATTGCTTTCACCTTGAGTATTACCCAGGTTATCTACATGCTAAACCCATCAATACTTTGGAAAGGTCTTTTATTTTGGGTTTCATGCCCCGCTCTCTATTTTATATAATTCATTGGTCGTACTGGCAGTGGCAGCTGGGTGATAGCTTATATATCTGTAATTTTTAGTGAGTCCAGCTTCAAGTATCTTTTGTCCAAAGCTTCCTGTTCATTTTGTATCTTACAGTGGCGAACTAAGTTCAGGAAGGAGATGAATAAAGCTGATAATGATGCAAGTACACGAGCAATAGATTCTCTTATCAATTATGAGGTAAGCTCGTGTTTCTATGTACCATGATTAGCTTAAATATCTATTTTTTGATGTGCAATTCACTTGATTGTGTTGTCTATTTTCATTTTCTTCAGACTGTTAAGTACTTTAACAATGAGGTTTACGAAGCTGAGAAGTACGATCACTTTTTAAAGAGTAAGTTGTATTTGCCCTTATGTCTTTTTTCTTGTCATTTATTAAGAGCCTGTTTGTACGGGCTTATGGATTATAAGTCAAAAGCCATATATTAGGATTTCTAGCTTATGACTTATTTTTTTGTCATTTTGGCTTAAGAACAAGTGCTTTTTAAGCACTTGTTTTATTTTACTCGAACACTACATAACTACTTCATATTATTTTGACTTAAAGCACCCAAAATACGCCAATCCAAACATGCTCTAAACTCTTCTGTATTCTTATGTTAAGTTGTTAAGTTTTGTATATGGTGGGCGAATCAGATTGCATCAGCTGTTGTAACATTTATGATTTGACAGAGCTTTTGGTAAGTAATTGAAATCTAAATTTCTGGTTAAGTATAGGAGAAGTTGTTGAACTTTATAATGATTAAAGTTTCATGATAAAGAAAAACATAACTCATTGAACTTTACTCCCTCCGTTTCAATTTGCTTGTCTGATTTTGACTTGACACATATAAAACAAAGAAGATTTTTGAATCTTGTGGTCTTTAATGAAAGCTACTAGAATGTACTAAATGTGTTTTAATCTAGTAGTCTTGAACATGCCATGTGTAAAGTTGAAATTAAAGAGTTGCCGAAAGGAAAATATGTTTTGAAGCGGACTGAAAAAAGTAGTCTTTCTTTTTGAAATGAACTAAAAAGGAAAGTAAGACAGATAAATTGAAATAGAGGGAGCATTAAGTGGGTGTTCGGCCATAAAAAAAATTTGGAATTTTCAAACTTGGAGTTGTGTTTGACCATACATTTTGCAAAAATTATTTAGACTTTGAATGTACTTTTTCTAAATATGGTTTATATCCTCCAATTTCTATGAATTAGCAAAATCACCCAACTTGACCAATTTTCTTCAAACATACAATCAACGTTGTTCTAAAAGAGTAATATCTCAAAATAGATAGTCACATAATGTCATAGATTAAATCCCATACACAAGCTACTACATACTATTACAAATATTTTACTTCATTTGAAATTATTGAAGTTGGGAGTTGAAAGATGGAGTTGTGTTTGGTTATAGTTGTTGCAAATAATATTTGGTTGTTTGATGTACTTTTCCTAAAAAAAACATGAAAATATGATTTAAGCACGAAATGTAATTTCAATGTTTTTTTTTTTAAATAAAAATAAAAACTTTAGTAAATTTGAAGAAGAAAAATATAGTGAAAGTGAAAAAAGTGAATGCAAGGTTATGGGTGTTTTCCAAATTTCAAATACAACTTCAAGTTGCATTTGGAATTTTCATGGCCAAACACTGATTTTGAAATAAATTGATTTCTTTCCGAAAAAGATGAAAGATTCCCATGAACAAACAGGTCCTAAGTTACACATAATTGTGATGCCCCATGTCTATATAGTTTCCCTTCAACAAAACATGGGTTGACTTCACCTTATCAGAAAAATAGAAACGCGGGTTCTCTTTACTCTCTTCACTATAAGTGTACACACTGCTCTGGAATCTAGCGATTAGGTAGAACAGAAGAATATGTTCCTTCTCCCTTGTGGTTTTAAAACTATTATATATTCATTGTCTTATGATATACAAAACTTTGAGGTTTCGTTGTTCCTCCTCATTTTCTTTTATAGGAATAAGCAATCTTTGATATTATGTTGTTGTCTCCAGGATATGAAGATGCTGCCTTGAAGACACAACGCAGCCTTGCAATCTTAAACTTTGGGCAAAATGCAATATTCAGCATAGCTCTCTCAGCTGCTATGGTCTTATGTTCTAATGGGATTTTGAATGGTGTCATGACTGTTGGTGACTTGGTCGAACTTTTTCTCCAATTACCTTAGCTGGGTGATTATGTTTTCTGTAGTTCTAGCACTCTAATAAGAGATATTGCTATTTTGATAGGTCATGGTAAATGGGCTGCTGTTCCAGCTATCGCTTCCTCTGAATTTCCTTGGTAGTGTATATCGTGAGACTGTCCAAAGTCTAGTGGACATGAAATCAATGTTTCAGTTACTAGAGGTATCAGCCAGTTCCTTGTATCATTGCCGTTTTGTTTCATCTGCTAAATACAATTGTGTTTTGTAAACGATTATAGAGGAAACAGTTAGCCATGTGACATTGTAAGATTCGTGGTATCAGATGATTCCTCTGGAATCTTGCTTCCTGATAATGAGATATTGTACCTCATATTGTGTCTCTAGGGGTCTGACTGCTTTATTTCTGCAGCTTATAAGAACTGGATATACATGCATTATAATAGTTTTACTCAAGTCAGGATAGGATATGGTGAGTTCAATTTTCTCATGTTCGGTTGATCAAATATTTTGGAAAACATTTTCTGTAGGAAAACAAGCTCCCTAAAAATAAGGTAAGCGAGCGATTTCCGTGACGAAAGGAGGGAAAACAAGCTCCACTAGTGACATTTCACATTAATTCTGTCCTCTCCACCCTCCAACATGCTTAATTTTCACCCCCATCCCTATAGCTCTCATCTCCACCAACCCACACCCCTACCTCCCATAGTATTTGTTTAAATTATATACAAATGCTTTTAGAATAGTTTGTTTTTTTGCTTACCTATCGAACAAAAGAAAATAAGTAAGAAACCCGCTTATTTTCCTAGAAAATGTTTTTTACCATGAAAACATTTTCCTTGATACTGAACATGCCCAAAGCTGGCTCTTTTATGGAATAATGGCCTCTTTCAGTCTCATCTGTGTGGTACTAAGCATTATCTTCTCTTTATTTAGTCCACTCTTGCTGTGATACATCCCGTCTCTCAGGTGTAGACCCACCTTGACACAAGGTGTCTTACCTACTACTGCTTCGTCGGGAAAAAATATTAGATATACTTATAAGAACTTGTTAAAAAAAACAAAATAAAGGATATAATTGACATCAGTGACACTTCTTGACAGCCGTTAGCCAGTTGGTTCACTGGTAAAGAACCAGTATTTCCTCTGAGAGGTCATGGGTTATTCCCAGTGAGGTGTGATTTTTTTAAATTATTTTGAAGCTTATTCACTCTCTTAAATTTGTTAGATTTTCACGTTAAGTTTTCTTACTTTTTTTCTTCTTTTTATTTAGAAAAAACTTGGAAGTATTTATTGTTTTCTTGTTTATTGAATTTTTTGAAAGTACTTAGGATTTATAAATTAAACTTGTTTGTATTTTAGTGGAAGAGATATTTTTAAAAAGTATCTTCCAAACTTTTAAAATCAAATTTAACATCTTAACATTTGTCTAGCTTGAAAGAAAGGACGAATAAGTTTAAAAAAAGTCGATCTTTGGAAGAGTTTTATTTAAATTCTTCAAATGTTGATATTGAAAAAGTTTAGCGTTTCAAATATTATTCAAACTATGAGGTAGTAGTAACATCATATCTTCAAAAAGGTATTTGTCAACCTCGAATCACTTTTCTTTTTCAAAGTATAATTTTTATGGTTGTCGCATCATACGTTCTAATCCTCAAAGGTTTGTTGAGTATTATAGGTTGACGTATAATGTAACAAAATGTGCAACTTTTTCATATAACACCGTCATCGCAACAATTTGCTCTTTTATTTACTTATTTAAGGCGACACCACTAATGAAAAATTCTGGGTACGCCATTGCCTTCTCTCTCTCTTGTCTTTCTTTGCTGACATATAATATTCCTCTCAAACTTAAGTAGCTGGAAATGTTGAAAGCGCATGGTCTCTTGAGGCCTAATCTAATTTCCTTACATCTTATGCTCTCTTTTTGAATTAAATGGAAGTTGTTGTAAAATAAAGTTTCTTCCCCAAATTGAATTAAGTTGCACAACTACTGATCGAAGTGATAAAATGATGTCGTATTTTGAGAGGATTATTATGTTGTGAATCATTTGATGTGCCCGCTTGCGATGTATTCTGCTTATTTTCAGCTTTTCTTGGAAGCAATGGGTGGTCAACGGTAAACTAATTCCCTTCTTTTGCGTTGTCCATTATCCTGTTCAGTATTCTTTTTGATAAATCAAGCGAAATTTCATTAATGTGCACCAATATGATGTCACGGTACAAGTATTAAACGTTTAGTTTCCAAACATCTAGCCACATATCTCTATATCCCTTGCAGCGTGTATTAACACACCTTGATTATACAGAAATGGTGACTTGGCTACAAAAACATTTGCTCAACCTGCCGTGGCATGTCCTCGCAAAATTGAATTATCATTATTCATGGCATAAGCAAAGAATGACCACCAGAAATACGTCAGACACTGTTTGAGCAACCATTTTTTCTGATCTCGAATTAATTTTATGTATATGATGGTGATACATTACGTGCATGTTTTGGGACATTCCGTTGTAAAAGAACAAGAGATAGAATCAGAGAGTAGTATAGCTTTTCGAAAGAGTAGACGTATTCAAAATTTGTAGTTTTGGTGTAAGGGGAACATATGAGAGAAATTAGATCAGTTTGTGGATTTCATAGGTGTTTTGGTTCTGTTACTGTTACAGCTTTGCTGTAACCAGTGTTTCTTTGAGTACCTCCTTGGTGCTCCTTTAATGAAGTTTATTTACCTTATTTAAAAAATAGCCTTATGTGCATATTCTATATGTCTTGTGCATATATATAAATGTTATAAGCAGATCTCTGACTAACATACACAGGAAAGAGCTCAAATCAGAGATGAAGTTGATGTGAAATCTCTCAAGTTAAGTGGGGGTAGCATTCAATTTGAGAATGTTCACTTCAGGTGCATATCAAATCGTTGTTTTTTTTGATATTTTCTGAATCAATTATGCTGTATTAGAATAGTTTAGTTTCCTTAAAGCGCTTATTCTATGTATGTATAGATAGGTAGACCTGCATTAGCAAACATTCTGGGTTTGTGATAGATGTACATTATCAATCATTTTGGTTGGCGATCTATGATGTATGTTGACAAGGTATAATCCCTTAAAATTTTTTTATATTTAATCCCAATCAGTGTTAGACAGTTGACTTAGTTGAAATATGAGTAGTTTCATCAATTTAGACGGTAAAAATACTATCACATGGTGCTTTGAGCATTCTTTCTTTTTGATCACTGCAATTTGTAATTGAGGTTACTTGTGATTGGATTTGTTCTTAGTCATCATATTTATGATATAGTTCGTGTAACGCCCCGATTTTTTATAACCGGAATGCTACACGGTGCTTATGATCCCGAAGGACCACAGGCTAACCCTTTTCTGGTACCTGTACTGAGCACTGCATAATATAATGTATACATGCGGAAAACTGGCGGAAACTTGCGGTAAGTTTCAAAAACTTAACATACAACTGAATAATGTCTATCAATATCAAAATTAAAACAACTGTCTGTATAACTAGTTTGAAACACTCTGTAGTCTGAAAGCCTCTAAACTGTCTGAATAAGGAGTTGATAAGGAGTTGATAGGACATGTCCCCAACTAACTCCAACTACTGAAATAAACTAAATCTAATGTAATATTGAAATAAGAAGCATCCTCGAATGATGAGGACTCACTGCTACGTTGCTGATTGAGTCTGGACTGCTAAGGGTGCTCTGGATTTCGCACTTCTGAACCTATGGTATAAGACACCATAGCGCAAGAGAAAAGTATGCGTCAGTACTTTGAATGTACTGGTATGCTAGATGAGGTAAGGCTAAATGCAAGGGCTTAGATTGGAAGAGGATCTTATTTGTGTTGATGGATCTTAGGGATGCATAGATTTCCTATTACTGTAAATAAGTGAAGGTTTAGATACTGCAAAAGTATGTTTGTATTCATTGAATTGTGCAGTATTTATAAGAGAATAAGTAAGAATAAACTAATCAATCCATGGTTCTTGTGAGATTCTTGAATCAAGAGATTTCCTCTAATCTATTTTCTAGAACAACTAATATATTTTCCTAAGATACATGCTATTCCATATTCACAGGAGATGATTACAATCAAATCTGCTAGTTGATTTGTGGTGCAGATTTCAATCAAATCTGCTAGTCATTGTGGAACATATTATGCCTAAATCTGCTAGCTCATTCGGCACTCCCCTCAAGTTGGCATATAAATATCGAACATGCCTAACTTACTAAAAAAACTCAAAGGTAGTTTTGAATAGGCCGTTTGTGAAATATTTGCTACTTGTTCAGTTGTTGGAATGAAAGGGATGCACACACTTACATCTTCAATTTTCTCTTTAATGAAGTGTCTGTCCACTACAACATACTTTGTTATGTCATGTTGAACTGGATGGCAGCCTTAGTGTCACATTACAACTTCATTGGCAAACTCATAGGTCATCTTAGTTCTTTCAAAAATCTCTTGAGCCTCAAGATTTTACAAATTCCATGGCACATTCCATGTGCCATGGATCGACACTCAGCCTCAGCACTACTTCGAGCCACCACGTTCTGCTTCGTACTCCTCCATGTCACTAAATTTCCCCAAACAAATGTACAATATCCGGACGTAGAACTTCTATCAATAGATGAACCAGCCCAGTCCACGACTTATAAGCTTAAACACTTCTATGCTCATTCTTTTTGAAGAACAACCCTTTTCCACGAGAACTCTTTAGATAGGATTTGATACACAATTTCTTGGTGTTCTTTTCGTGGAGAATGGATGAACAGACTAGTTCGTGGAGAATGGATGAACGGACTAGCTACACTCACAACAAAGGCAATATCAGGCCTTAGTATGTGACAAGTAAATCAATAGTGTTTGGAGGGATGAATAGTGTTTCTCCAAATTTGGAGATGCAATATTCATCCCCTCTACTTTAGTTTTTATTATTTTATAATTATTTATATTATATAATATTTTTAATTTAACATATTATAAATTATATAAGACCATTAATTAAGTTCCTAATATTCGTAATTATTTTCTAATGTTATATTTTTATTATGTTTAATTTAAATCTTATTAAATTAATTTCCGTATATAATTAATTTAAGTCTTATTCAATTAATTTTCATGTATAATATTTTCATTTGAGATATATACAGAAATAAGAAGATATTATCTTAGTTCTATTTAGTGCTCTATAGAAGTGCGACTGAAGCACTCAGGTAGTGGTTGTCATGTGTG
The DNA here is from genome assembly GCF_002878395.1 of Capsicum annuum. Classification (NCBI taxonomy): domain Eukaryota; kingdom Viridiplantae; phylum Streptophyta; class Magnoliopsida; order Solanales; family Solanaceae; genus Capsicum; species Capsicum annuum. Next base: position 95,347,961 of record NC_061119.1, read on the forward strand.
CTTCCTCACAGGGGTATTTTCGACATTCAATTATTTGTGTGCTTTAAAAGAGATTGTAACTTGCTGCTTTCTTGATGTACCATATTTTAAGTAGACAAGAAGACCTCCCAACAATTACTTAATGACCCTTCTCATTTATATTTGTACTGAGGCTTCTTTTAATTTATTTATACTTGTAATAATAGAATACTTCCTTCATTTAATTTTATTTGGTCCTATTACTAAAAATAGTTGTTTCAATTCACTTGCCTAATTTGTGAAATTTTAACAACTTAAAATATGTAAAAACTATCTAACATATTTGATACACTTTCTCAAGTATTCTACCAATGGTATAAATTAGGATACAAAGAGTAACATATAGTTTCTGAAAATTATGTAAAATTACTATAAATCACTATTTAACAACTTAAAATATTTAAAAATTATACAAAAATTTTTGTTGACTTTTCAAATTTCATCTGCGCCACATACATCGGGATAAAAAAAGTAACATACATTGGGCGCATGCTGACACGAGTTCCAATATCTAGTATAATTTATAGTTATATGATAAATATGATTTAATATCTTAATAGAACTAACTTATTAATAAAGATATATTTTTTTAAGTTAGTTCTATTATAATTTATAGTTGTTCAATAAATATGGCCATCACAAAAATTAAAAGTGCATATGTACAACAAGCCAGTGTATACCACATAGTGGGGTCTGGGAAGCTAAAAAAAAAGTGCACATGTAAAACGAGTAATTAAATTAGTACATGAACACCTGATACAGGATGAAATTGTAAAAAATACATTACATAACATACTTTTAACAATTACTACAATAATTTAGTAATCTGGTAGGTCCTTCCTTTCCAAATCCACCAATATTAGAAAAAATTAGTGTCCAATATCTATTATAATTTCTAGTTGTATGATAAATATGATTTAATATCTTAATAAAACTAACTTATTAATAAACATATTTTTATTTAAGTTAGTTCTATTATAATTTATAGTTGTTCAATAAATATGACCATCACAAAAATTAAAAGTGCATATGTACAACAACCCAGTGTATTCCCATGAGATTATGGTGGGATATGATTCAGAGTTTCTTGGGTTATGCCAAAATCTTTGAAAGATTTAATGTTTTGTTGGAGAAGCGGGAATAGAATGAGAAGGCGTAAGGCATGGAATATGGTCCCTCTTGTGTTGATGTGGGTTCTTTGGAATGAGAAATAGGAGAGCTTTTGAGGGGATAGAGTCTAGTTTTTCTAACTTAGCTCGGACTCTCCAAAAATGTTGCCGCACCCGTGTCGGATCGTTCAAAAATACACTATTTTTGGAGGATCCGACACACACCCATAGACATATTTGAAGAGTTCGAGCAACTTAGTTCTCAAGTAAGGAATAGCTTCCGGTCTCTTATTTTCTTTTGGTGCACCCATAAAACCCCTAGTTGTATAGAAGAATGGGTGGCCTTGGTAGAGAATCAGATTTTGTAGGTTCTTTACCTTTTTCTCCTTTTCTTTGTATATGGCCGTCTTGGCCTTTTTTATGAATGAAATACACTTACCTTATTAAAAAAAAAGTACTCTCTGATGTCAGGGCTTTTGAACTTTTTATTTCTTTTGTCACATTTTCATCCAAATGTAGAGTAGATGTTACGATCTCGTTTACAAGTCTTTCTGGCTAGCTATGCTATTCTGACATACATAATGCTTTTGAAGTACTTTGGAGGTAGGAGCTTTCCAAATCACTTCAGGTTCTGCAGCTTTTGTTGGTCTGTTGATGACTCAGCTGCTGCCCTTCGTTTAAATATTGCAGCTCATCATGATGTATAATTGTTTAAGTGGATACGCTTGCTTGTTTTCTCTACTGTTCCACCTAATGGACTAGTGAATATGCTTGCTGATGCTTGTTCTTTCCATTTTCATAGTTATTTGACAGAAAGAAAGATTCTAGACGGGATCTCTTTCATTGTCCCAGCTGGAAAAAGTGTAGCTATCGTAGGAACGAGTGGCAGTGGTATGGTTTCAGTCATTGCTCCTTAATTCTGTTTCAACTTTTCAGTCTTAATATTTCTATTTACTTCGAATTTAATTGCTCTATAATCTAGCAGCTGTCCCATTTAGTCCTGATTATACTGCATGTTCAAATCATCCTAGTTAACTAATCTAACCGGCATCAGTGAGTAGTGCTTATCCAAGTAGTATAAATAAGGATGGCGGCACTTAAAGGAACCAATCTGTGGCATAGGTTACTTTTATTGCCGAAGACTCTAGGATGCATAAATGAGTGATAAATTTTGAAGTTGGATGACTAGAGACGCTCCTATAAGTTTTTAATGATAAATCCTCTCTCTTGATCAAATTGTATATGTGTACGTACTTGTTGAAGTTTGGTCAGTATCATTATATGGTGTAGGACTTCTGCTGCAACCAACTGTAGATGTTATTCTTGTTTTTCCTTTTGTCTTCGTTAGTTTTGTGGAAACATCATTCTTTCAATCAAAATATGG
>NC_061119.1:95353471-95409118 GCF_002878395.1 Capsicum annuum
GATCTCATTGCCTATTGGATGTTTGTGTAGAACCTAGGGATTATGTACAGTTTGCTTATTGTTTATGCTATTTTCTTACAAGTCCTGATCCACATATTACATTCTATTACAGGCAAATCAACCATTCTTAGATTGCTCTTCAGATTCTTTGACACCCATTCTGGAAATGTAAGATTAAAAGTTATCCTCATTGCGGAGTCTAATTCTTTTTTTTTCTTGGGTAGATAAGATTATATATGTGCTCCGGTACTACTTACTAGTGGCTAAATCAATGAGCTGAGATCAGGTTTCGTATTACTTGGGCCTGTTTCCATCACAATGTTTGGGAGCCTTATGGTGTCTCTCATTATATTAAACTTGGATTGTTTGCCTTTGCAATTTAAGGGCCTGTTGGTTTGCACTTCTTTCACCTTATAGAATAAGAAAGTTATATCACTTTCCTTGCTAATCTCTTTTGGAAACTTATGTAGTTTTCAATTATCTAATCATCGCTTCTGAAAACCAACGAAAAAGCCTTAGATGGTATGTATGATGAGGAAACAGGTATTTTAGCATTTATCTCAAGAGATGAGACAAACTGACAATAACTATAATTCGTATGTTGACAACTCTTTTGCTGAATTCTATTTGCAATGTTTGTCAAACTGCTGATTAGGACTGTTATTGCAATGAAATACCACTGTCTTGATCAATCTTTGTCCATGTGCTTGATGAGCCCTACTTTGTTAAGGTTACACTTTGATGAACTGTTCATTAACTGATTTGCAAATTCATCCGCGATGAAAGTTCATCCTATGTTCACAATATCAGGGAACAAGTGTATTCATGTTCCACATATAATCATGCTGATCTTGTTTCACTGGATGTTTATACGATTGAAAAATTAGACCACAAAATGGAAGTGAAGAGGAGTGGTTTTGGTTAAACATGGATGCAAACTTCAACCTGTATGTGATGGTAAAAATTTTCATGTAGATGATTATACATGGGAACAGTGATTTTTACATTTCTGGTGAAAGTTCTCTTCTGTTTTTTAGATCTTTAGGGTTTTTATGACTTTTTACTGTTGGCAGATAAGAATAGATGGTCAAGATATTCGGAAGGTTACTCTTGAGAGTCTTCGAAAATCTATTGGCGTGGTTCCCCAGGATACTGTAAGCTTTCATAAGTTATCAAGCTTAACATTCAGCACGGTCCCTGCAAAATGTGTGGGTTGAAAACAACCATTTCTTGGTTTTTCCAGGTTCTTTTCAATGACACTATATTTCACAATATCCACTATGGGCGGCTCTCTGCTCCCGAGGAAGAGGTCTGTTATGAATTTCGTTCTTGCCTCTCTTTCAACTTTGGCAATTCTTACATTATCTAACCCCCTGAATCAAAATGAAATGGTTCAATAAGGTGTACAATGCTGCTCGACAAGCTGCAATCCATGACACTATTATAAAATTCCCACAGAAGTATGCAACAGTGGTAGGAGAACGTGGACTCAAGGTGACTTTTTTCAGTCCCCCATTTTTCTCTATTTATTTGCAGGAGCATGTGTTGGTGCCTCTAGGCCTGTCTTTGTGCAGCCTTTCATGTTGGAGTTTATCCACATAGGTAGGACATGGAAGAATAATCATGTCAGTTGATGCAAAATCATATTCATCACTACTAAGATAACCCGTGTTGATATTAAGTTGAAAATTGATCGTCTTCTAAGTCATCAACATTTTCCATTTGGATTTGAAGTTACAGTTTTTGGTTATCTAGAGTGCGAGCAATGCATACATTTCGGATTAAAACCAGACATTCTATAGTTATGTCGTGATCATTTTCCTAAACCAATTATGTGTGAAGGAATTATCACTAGTGTGAGTATTGTAGGAGATACTACTGAGGCTTAACAATGGTGGGTTTTACCGTTTTACCCCAGGGATTTGCATTAAGCTCGTACTTATTTATCTTAGCTAATCAATTTACATGATAGGGTCATGTTGTTTGGTACTTGCAAATAATATTGTGTTAATTGACGTAACTAGCAAGGGCGTCAACTAAAAGCTTGAATTAGGGGAGTAACCTGAGTATAAGGGTTACATGATAAGTAGAAGTAAGTTTAAATATATGGACTACAAGTTTAACAAGAGTGAAATAAGATGAAATTAGAGGGTATTGTAGTGACTAAATGCAAAAATCTCTGATATCTAGGTTTGATATTTCAGGAGAATGATGTGATGGATTAAGACAAAGCATCTAAAATTAAAATAGGATAGCTAGAGACTTAAAGTAGAGAAATACTGCAGGTTATACGATAGGAGGATATGGTGTTGGTTTGGGCTAAATTTGGCAAATGTCAAAATGAGTTGAGTTAATATATTGACGCATTATTAACACACCCAAGTGTTACTTGTGCTGAGACGGGTTGGATCAAGAGGGCAAACAATGGGCCTTTGTAGCTTGCCCAACTCTTTAGTCTGCCAAGTTTGTTTTTTCCCTTATGTTTTTTATTTCCACGCAAAACTAACAATTTGTTTTCCCTTTACATTGTCTATGTATAACATATCAAACAATTTAAAAAAAATAAAATATTTTTAGAAGGCTTCTCATGGGACAATTTGGGCTTAACATATGTAAACCTAAATCAATCCTACTTTTAAAGGGGCTAATTTGGGCAGGTCAAAATGGACTAAATTACTAAATGAGCTGCTCATTAACGCGGCTAAACTTGGCAGGTTGGTTGGGTCATGTTTTCATGGCTAATGTTGCCACCCCTAAGGATTCCTATCAAATTGAAAGGCAAGTTTGATTGAACTGTTGAAAACCAACAATATTGTATGAAGTGAATGTTGGGCCTCTAAGGTCCAACATTTGTTGTAGACATGCAGATGTTTAGATGAATGTGTGGTCGTACAAGATCAGCCAAGATTATAAACAGTGTTATTAAAAGTGTTTAAAGTGTGAAGCGAGTCGAAGGTAAAGCAATTCAAGGCACTAAAGTGCGGTGAGATGAAAAAAGTGCTCGCTTCAGCAGAAGCAGCGAGCAGCGAGGCGACCATAAAGGTCACTTTTATGTAAAAAGCGAGATTTTTGGTCTATTTTTTATTCATTGTTACAGTCTTGCACTTTTTTTTTTTCGGTTCTTCCTGCTGCTGCTCTTCTCTAATTCTAGGGTTTCAAGGCAAGTTTTTCTCCTCTTTTTCTTCGTCTTCTTCTTGTCTTCTCCTCTTCTTTTTGATTTTTTTTCTCTTTTTATTTCTCCTCTTCTCTTGGTGGGAATATTGTGTATGTTGTTGTTGTTGTATTTCTCCTCTTCTCCTTTTTCGGTATCTTTCTCCTCGTATTTCTCCTTTTTAATTGTTCAGTTCTCCTTTTCTTTTTTTCGAATTTTTTCTCTTCTTCTCCTTTTTTCGTTAGTTTACTCTTAGTGTTTTGAAAAGCGAGAGGAAAAAAGCGACGAGGGCTCGCTTCACAGAAGCGTGAAGCGAAGTGCATACTTTTTTCCATTAAAGCGCTATTTAGTACAAAATTTAAAAATATTAAAAATGCACAAATAAATAGCCAAGAACTTAATAAATAACATAATCTTTCAATTCTTAAATTTAAAAGACAATAGATAGTCATAACAAGCATCCAAGCAAACAAAATAATAAATTAGTATTGCCTATTGCAATTCCATACGCCCAAGTTGGATCTCTTTTTTGCGCCATTGAATAAAGAAATGTAGTACAAGAGAAAACAGAATAATTAAAATATATTCAGATAGACAGATGCCAGAACTAAGAACACATACAGCAAAAAAAGGATAAAATTAAAAAGAAGAAAAACAGAGCTGGGAAACAGAGAAGAAGTGGAGGAAAAAAAACAGAGCTGCGAAGAACAGAGAAGAAACAGGGAAATGGAGAAGAAGAGGGAAAAAAACAGAATCAGTTCACAAAGAAGAAGAAGAGAAACAGAGAAGAAGAAGATAAATAGAGAAGAAGAAGTCGCATACTAGTCGCAGCAGCAGTTCCATAGTCGCGCAGCAGCTCCACAGTCGAAGAAGTTGCTTAAGGGTTTTAATTAGAATAAATTGAAAAAACCAATAAAACCCTAAAAAAAGCGAAAAAGCTTAAATAGCGCTTAAGTGAGCTTTTCCGCACCTTTTCTGCTTCACCGCTTCTTGCTTCTGGGCCTGAAGCGCGCTCATTTTTCTCACCCCATTGCTTCAGGTAAAAAAGCGACCCTCTGTCGCTTCTCTTGGCGCTTTAAGCGAGCGCTTCAGTGCTTTTCACAACACAGGTTTACTCTTAATTTTCTGTTCATGTTTTTCTTATTTAGTTTGTTACTCTGTCTCTCTCTCTCCTTTAAAGCTTTTTCTGGTTGCTGTAGCTTAGAAATATTCAGTTTATTTTTGTTTGTGATTGTAGTGAAAATCTGTAGCTTTTGTATTCTAATTGTAGTATCTATTATTTACTTTCTAATCTAAAAATTGAAAGATTTGCTTCATATGTAATTTCTATTGAGTTCTTGGTTTTTTATCTATGCAAATTTAATATTTTTTATTTTCATATTAAACTGTGCTTTAGTTGAAATATGCTTTCCTTCGCTTCTCGCTTCAGTGAAGCGAGCCCTTGTCTCTTTTTTCCGCTTCTCGCTTTCCAAAAAAATGATTATAAATGATGACAATTGTCAAAAGGTGCAAATAGCACATGGGATAAAATGAGATAGGTTCACTTGAGATGGTTTGTCATGTTCTACATCGATCTCCAAATGTACTGGTCCATAGGTGTGGAACCTGGAAATTGATAGTATCTAAAGAGGATGGGTAGACATAAAATCACAGGGAAGGAATTGCTTCAAAGACCTACAATCTCTTGGAATGCAACCAAAACTTAGCAAAAATTGATGCACAGCAGAAGAAAAAGATTCTTATAGGGGATACCAATTAAAGGGGGATAAAGGGTTAGTCATGTGGGCAGGTTTAAATTAGTTTAGGTCCAATATTTGCTAGGGGTCTTTTGATCTTATTAGAAATGTATATGCAGTAGAAGATGTGGAGAAGGAGAACTTCTAGTTTCAGTGAACTAGATTATTGAATATTGGATTGAGACAGCTCTAAATGGAGCACCATGAATAGTGAATATCAACATAACCAATCCAACTAGCTTGGGATGGAGGTATTATTGTCGTTACGGTGAGGCAGAAAAATAAATGAGAAATCATTTTGGGATTACATAGCACTCCCTGGCCAGATAGTGATTCTTTTTATCAACAGGACTTGCTTTTCAATTTTTGTGTGTATTTCAGTAAGTCATTATGGTTCTGACTACATTCTGTGACATCAATCTTTCCTTTTCCATCCTACAGTTAAGTGGTGGCGAGAAGCAAAGGGTTGCACTGGCGCGTGCATTCCTTAAAGCACCTGCGATATTGTAAGTTTGCCTGTTGCCGTACCAATAGAATGAACTTGTGTTGGCTCTGGTATCTCTCCTCACTTAATTTTCTGTATGTGCTCATAAATTAGTCCGTAGTTTCCAAGTAAAAGAACCACAGTTTGTACATCTTTAAAAGAATTATAACATTTTTTTAGTGCAGAGTCAATTTTAATTATAAGGAATAGGTTTTTGAGACGAATAAGAACTTCCTGAAAAGTGTCATTCCTTTGCTGTTCACTTCCAGTAACTGTTTCCGCAACATTTGGGGACAAAGGTTTTTCCAGGAAAGACAAATTAAATTAGCAAATACGTTGATTTATTACTGTTGACTAGTTGTTTTGAGTACAATTTGGCAGGTGGTACAAAGATTCTTGTTCCCTTAAATCTTGCTCTTCTTGGTGTTGTAAAGAAGTGAACCTTAGGTCTAACTAAACCCCAAAAGCTAGCTCATGAGGGGAGAATTGCTCAAGTCTATATAAGGCGACCAAGTACCCATCCTTTTTCCGATGTGGGACTCTTTAACACTCCTCCGCACGTCCAGACCTTGTTAATGGGAGTGTGGACAATATAATATGGGATCCAACATCGGTGAACAAAGAATTTTGATGGGACTGACTCTGATGCCATGTAAAATTAGGTTTTGGGCATAACTCACACCCCAAAAGGTAGCTCATGAGGGGTTGAGTTAGACCTAAGGTTCATTTCTCTACATGGTATCAGTGTTAGACCCATCCAAATTCTTTGTTCACCGATGTTGGGGCCCCATATTATATTTTCTACGCTCTAGTTAACAAAGTCTAGGCGTGCGGTGCAGTGTTAAGAGTCCTACATTGAAAAAAGGATGGGAACTAGGCTTCCTTATATGGACTTAGACAATCCTTCTCCCTTTGAGCTAGCTTTTGGGATGTGAGTTAAGACCCAAGAAATAATTTTACATGGTACTAGAGCAGGACCCATCTCACTCAATTTTGGGCTCCCGAATTAAAACTTGCCCACGCACCAGATATCCAATCCTATCCTTGGCATGAGGTGGGGTGTTAAAAGAAAGAGAAAAAAGTCTCATATTGGTGGTTAATGAGATGAATGGTCTCTTTATGATGCTTGGACAATCCTTCACCCTTTGAGCTAGATTTTGGGGTGTGAGTTAGGCCCAAGACCTAATTTTACATATCGCTTATTGGGATCTAAATTGGTAGGGCATAATGCGGAAGCTAATAATTGTAAACCATCGAGACAATAAATCAGAACAAAGGAAACAACTATAAAAATACTTTATGGTATGGGTTTGGTCATATTGACCCACACATGAAAAACTAATATTATAAAGAAAACATACTCCCTTTGTTTCAAAAAGAATGACCTTAGTTTGACTTGGCACAAAGTTTAAGAAAATAAACTTTTGAATTTGTGGTTCTAAGTTAACTTATGTCAAATGTATCAAAATGCCCTTTTTAATCTTGTGGTCTTAAATAGGCCACATGGAAAATTAAAATTAAAGTATTGTTAAAAAGGAAAGAAGTCATTTTTTTTAAACGAATTTAAAAGGAAGTAGGTCATTCTTTTTGAAATGGGGAGTAAAAGATATAGAGAGAAAAATCTTTTCATAAACAAAACTCTCTAAACAACTACATTGTGGATGCTATTGTGTTGTGATATGAGAAGAGGGATATTCAACTTTTACAAGTACAAAACTTTTCCTCCAAAAAAGAGATCAGCCAAATATGGAAGAATTATATACTTTACTTTTAGAAAAAGTAAAAGTAATTATGATAATACTTTAACTTTCCTTCCAAGAAAAGTAAAACTTAAATTTGGTAAGAAAATTAGGGCAAAACCCTATCAAATCTCTCTTTTTTTACTTGATTTTCTTCATAAAACTTGATCCGCCTTCTTCACATGCATGATTTCGTTCTTCACATAATCTTCATCACTACTGCTTGCCATGATTAATAATAAGGTTTAAAATATTATGGTTAAAAATGAATTAAAAATTAATATTTGTTTTTATTTTTAAAGATGCAACAACAAGAATGTTGAAAATATGGTTGAAACTTCTTTCCACATGTAGTTGGACAAAAATCTTCATTATCATCAAATCGCTTGCAGCTGTAACTGAAATTGCTTTGACCTTGTAATCAACTCACGACTGAACCATAGGCCCTAATACCAGGCGAAGAATGGAGCTTGTGCCTAATTCAACCCCAAAAGCTAGCTCATGAGGTGCGGACTGTCCAAGTCCATATAAGAAGACCAAGTACCCATTCTTTTTCCGATGTGGGAGGTGTTTATACAACTTCTTTTGATTGCTTGGCTTAACCCAGAGTGTCTTTCTTACCTTCACAACATATATTTAACAACCTTATTTCTTGTGTATAATTTCTCCTGCTCTTGGTACTGGCTTATAGACCTGTATTTTGCTCTGACAGCTCATTAAATGGTTGTTGCAAGAGACCTTTTGCTCAGACAGCTTACCAAATACATCCTCTTTTTATAATGTAACAGTGTTTAGTCCACTGTTCTAGCATATCTTTTATGACAACAGGTTTAGATGTCTCATTTTGGTTGGTTCTGCCTATCTTCTCAGAAGTGCTTTTTTTTTCCTCCATTCTTTGAAGTACTCCCTCCGTTTCATTTTACTTGGCCCTATAGTTGTTTCAAATTACTTGTCCAATGTATGAATCAAGAGAAGTCATTTTCTTTCAATACTACCCGATCATTAAATGACTACATAAAGTATTAGTAGTCAAATTAAGATTTCCAAAGCATAATTAGTAAGGTTGGTTTAGTAAAATGTACCTCTAATAAATGTTTCTTAAGGGGAGTGCCAAGTCAACACGGCAAGTAAAATTAAACAGAGGGAGTACTTTTTTCTTCATCCACATATAAACACCGTGTTACAGAGAGAATATATTTGCATCATTTGTCATGAAACTTGCTGCCTCTATTTTAGTTGCTCAGTAAATCTCTGTTGTCAGAATCTTGAGGAATTAGCTTTCTAATGCTGCGTTTAGGTCTTTAACCTGGGAATAATCTTGACCTGATTATCATGTCAAGTGGAGTTTAATTCTTTCAAACCAGGCAGCAAGCCTTTGATTGGCCATCTGTTATTTGCGAGAGGATTGTTGTTGATTTCCTTTCTTTCTCCTTTTTCTTCCTGTAGTAAATTGCTTATACCCTTTTTTCCTTCTCTGTTAGGCTTTGTGATGAAGCTACGAGTGCACTTGACAGCACGACGGAATCAGAAATTTTAAGTGCTTTAAAGTCTCTAGCAAACAATCGGACTGCAATTTTTATTGCCCATAGGCTCACTACTGCTATGCAATGCGATGAGGTATGTGAGTAAATTCCATATGGAATACTCTTTCTCCAATATATATTCTTTTTTTTTTTGGGAAAATAATTCCGAGATTTTTGTAAGTTTGGCATAATTTAGGTGCTCTGCTGAAATGTCTTTTGTCAAGTCTAGAGGTGATTCTACCAAATTTTTGAAAAAACTGCTCACACTTTTTTCGAGTTGTCAGTTTTAACCTTTTTGTTTTGAAATTCAAGCACTTCTCAGTGGGAAATCTCTCTGGCAGGCCTAGCCAGAATTCCAATAGACATGGGGGAAGACATGATCTATTATAAGTCAGGGTTTACATCTTATGAGATCACCAGGAGGTATTCAGGATCATAAGTGTGGTTTAACTAGATCGAACATAGCAGAAACTTAATGAGACGTGTCACTATTAGTGTTAGAATATGAGTAGAAATAGGAATAGTAGACCAAATCCTACTTTGAAAAGGATTGTATTGTAGTGTCTATAAATAGGGTGTCAATGAACGGATCAAAGGTATGCGTACTCTTAAACTAATCCGAGAGTTTGAACTTCAGAAGATGAAGGATTCAGAGACAATCAAAGAGTATTCTGATAAATTACTCAACATTGCCAATAATGTAAGATTACTTGGCTCTGAATTTCTTGATTCTAGATTGGTTTAAAAAATTTTAGTAACAGTCCCCGAAAGGTTTGAAACGCTGGAAAATTCTAATGTCACAAATTAGTTTGGCAAAACTATTGAATGCGTTGCAGGCACAAGAACAGAGAAGACTTATGAGGTTCAAAAGATCAGTTGAGGGTGCACTACCTGCAAAAGTTTAATCAAACCAGGGAGACGAAGGAAAAAAGAAGTTGAACAAGAAGGAAAACTCAAGTTGACTTTTCCTTCTCGTGGGATCAATAGGGGAGTGAAACATGATTTTCCTCCTTGCAAGCATTGTGGAAAGAAGGGCTATCCACCGTTCAAATGTTGGAGAAGACTAGACCAACAGTGTGAGAAATGTCAGCAGATGGGACATCATCGGAAGGTTTGCAGGAACAACACTCAACAAACTAATGCTACACAGGTAGCTAATCAAGAAGATGAATTGCAGCTCTTTGTAGCGACATGTTTGGCAACTAGGTGCTCGATTGACAAGTGGCTTATTGACAGTGGTTGCACAAACCACATGACATTTGATCGTGATCTCTTCAAGGAGTTGGATACTTCAGTAATTTCCAAAGTACAAGTTGGTAATGGAGACTATATTCCTACTGAAGGCAAAGGTACTGTGGAAATGAAATGCTCCTCAGGTACAAACTAATCAAAAATGTGTTTTTTGTACCTAATATTGGTCATAGTCTATTAAGTGTTGGGCAGATGCTTGAGAATGGTTTCAAACTTCTCTTTGAATCCAATTACTGTCAAATCAAGGATGAAGATGGCAAAAAACTTATTCAAGGTAATGATAAAGGGAGCTTTACATTAGATCTTTTAGATCATAAGCAAAAAGCTTACTTGCAACTAAGATCAATGCACAAGTTTGGCACAAAATACTTGGACATTTCAACCATGCTGCTGTAATTAACTCACAAAAGAAAGATCTGGTTCGAGGGCTGCCTAATCTTGAAGTCGCAATACCAGATTGCAAAACTTGTCAATTTGACAAACAAGCAAGGCTACCTTTCAAGAAATCAACCTGGAGAGCCATTGAGAAGCTAAAATTAATCCACACAGATCTGGCTGGTCCTCATCGAACTCCATCACTCAAAGGGAGTAAGTATTACATTGTTTTGATCGATGACTATACGAGAATTTGTTGGATTTATCTTCTCAGGTTCAAGTCAGAGGTTGCCACTATTTTTTGGAAATTCAAGCAGTGGATTGAAATTCAAAGTTGCTATAAGATTCAATTATTAAGGTCCGACAACGGCAAGGAGTACACATTTGATCAATTCAATGCATTTTGCGAAGAAGCTGGAATTGAACACCAACTCATTGCTCCATATACTATACAGCAAAATGGAGTTAGTGAGAGGAAGAATTGTACCATAATAGAGATAGCTCGATGCTTGTTGCATGAGAAGTGTTTGCCAAAAGAGTATTGGGCAGAAGCTGCTCATACATCAGTCTTTCTACTCAATAGGCTTCCAACAAAAGCATTAGAAGAAAAGACACCATTTGAAATCTAGTATGGTTATACATCTTCTTTAAAAAATCTTTGTGTTTGAATGTTTGTCCTTTACTTATGTGCCACAGAGTAAAAGAGATAAGCTTGATAAAAAGGCGGAAGCTGGAATATTTGTGGGTTATAGCACTATTTCTAAGGCTTACAGAGTTTTCCAACCTCATACAAGGAAAATTCTGGTAAGTAAAGATGTTCATTTCATTGAGGATGAAAAATGGAACTGGGAAGAAGCAGAACCGATGCTATTTCCAGATCAAAGTGAAATACCCCAGCTGAAAGAAGATGAATTGGTGGATGATGTTCCGGTGAGAGGCACAAGATCACTCTCTGATATCTATCAGAGATGCAATATGGTTGTTCTTGAGCCAACAGATTTTTGCGAAGTAGAAAAAGATCCAAAATGGAGAGCTGCAATGAAGGAAGAACTCACCATGATTGAGAAGAACCAGACTTAGAAACTTGTGAAGAGACCTGAAGACATGAAAGTCATAGGAGTGAAGTGGATTTTCAGAACCAAGCTGAACGCAAATGGCTCTATCAACAAGCACAAAGCCAGACTTGTTGTAAAGGGGTATGCTCAAATTTTTGGTATTTGATTTTTCTGATACATTTGCTCCTGTTGCTAGATTAGAAACCATCAGATTGTTGTTGGCTATAGCTTCACAAAATGGTTGGAAAGTGTTTCAGCTAGACATTATGTTGAGCAACCTGAAGGATTTACAGTCAAAGGGCATGAAGATGAAGTGTATCAACTCAAAAAAGCTTTGTATGTACTAAAGCAGGCGCCCAGAGCTTGGTACAGTAGGATTGATGAACATTTGGTGCAGTTTGGTTTTAGAAAAAGTCTCAGTGAAGCTACTCTCTACATCAAAGGTGATGGAACAAATCTAATTGTTATTTCACTATATGTAGATGATCTGTTGGTTACAGGAAGCAAACATGAGCTTGTTTAGAAATTTAAAGAAGATATGCAACTTTTAAACATTCGAGATGACAGACTTGGGAGAAATGGTTTATTTTCTAGGAATGGAAATCAAGCAAGAGCAAAATGAAGTTTTCATCTGTCAAAAGAAGTATGCAAGAGACATTTTGAAGAAGTTCAAAATGGAAAATTGGAAAGACACAACTACTCCGATGTGTCAAAAGGAGAAGTTGAGCAAAATTGATCAAGCTGAAAAAGTGGATGAGACTCTTTCCAGAAGTATGATTGGATGTCTCGTGTATCTTACAGCAACTAGACCCGACATTTTATATGTTGTAAGTCTTCTATCTAGATTCACTAATTGTGCAACTAACACTCATTTTAAAGCAGCAAAAAGGGTGATAAGATACGTTAAGGGAACACTGAATTTTGGAATCAAATTCAATGCAAATCTGAAGCACGTCTTGCAGGGGTATTCTGATAGTGATTGGGGTGGTTCTTCTGAAGACATGAAGAGCACTTCTGGTTATTGTTTTAGTCTTGGTTCAGGTGTATTTTCTTGGTGCTCTAAAAAGCAAGAAATTGTTGCACAGTTGACGGTTGAAGCTGAGTTCATTGCAGCAACAGCTGCTGCAAATCAAGCCTTATGTCTTAGAAAAGCGCTACTTGATCTGAATTTAAAGCAAGAGAAGTGCACAGAGGTGTTTGTGGATAATCAAGCAGCTATTGCTATCTCAAATAATCCTGTTTTTCATGCAAAAACCAAGCATTTCAATGTCAAATTATTCTTTCTTAGAGACGTGCAGAAAGAAGGATCGATTGGGTTAAAGTACTGCAAGACGGATCTTCAAATGGCAGATATGTTTACCAAAGCCCTGCCAAAGAGCACATTTGAATTTCTCAGAGAAAGGCTTGGAATTCTCTTGGAATTTGCAGCAACTGAAGCAAGGAGGAGTGTTGATTATTGCCTCAGTTACTGCAGTAAAAGTAGGAGAAATTGTTGGACATTATCCGGCTTTTTTAGCCATGTTCTCAACTTAGTTTAGTGGCTGATTTTTAGATGTTGGTGGTGTAGTTGTTTTGGATATTGTTGATCATGGAATCATGTACAAAGTAGTGGCTTAATTATAGGCTTTAGTTATTGCATTTTTTAAGTATTTAAGCACCACTTCAAATTAATGAAAAATCATCCTTTGTGCAGTAAATTTATTTGTTCTCTTCTTTCTTTCTTTGTTTTCACGTCAAAGAGTAGAGGTTAACCTTACAACTCCAACAGATATTGTTACAAAGTTTGTGAAGTCAAGTGATCAACTTGCAGATATCTTCACCAAGTCCCTCACCAGTCCTTGTATTAATCACATTTGTATCAAGCTAGGTACATATGACTTGTATGCACCAGCTTGAGGGGAGTGTTAGAATATGAGTAGAAATAGGAATAGTATACCAAATCCTACTTTGAAAAGGATTGTATTGTAGTGTCTATAAATAGGGTGTCAATGTAATTATGTAGACAACAATTCAATAATATTTTTCTCTTATATTCTCACAAGTATTACTGTCATGAAGTGGTTGGTGTTTGTATTCAATGCAGCAACAGAAGAAAAGAGGAAGACGGTGACGAGGTGGAACATGAAGGACCATTTTTCAGAGTTCTTCTGCATTCTTATATACAATGAAAACGGCAGGTACATCAGTTACATATCCATTCAAGGTGGAAGTTAATCTATCATTATTACGCCAGAGGGACCTTTCAAAGATTGTTGGGGAAAGATGCTGAGAAATTTGTTAAATTCATCGATGAGACAAGCAGAATGAAAGATTCTTTTCCTGTCAAGTACAGACAAACAGGAACCTCATACAAAGAGGCCTTCAGTAAAGCAGATGGATGACGAAGGAGACAGAAACTTCACAAATGAGAGCAATGAATAACCGAATATCTATAAATGGAGGTTCAGTGATGCTAAATCAGATCTACTGAGTAGATGCCCAGTGGGGAAGTTCCAGATGTCCCTAAAAGAAACTCCTACTTTAAATGATGTTAGGAAGTGGGCCTGAAACTCTTGGAAATCCTCGTTTGTAGTTAATGTATTTAGCATGAATGAATCTCAGTTCCTCTTTGAACTTCCATCAATGAAAGCTGCAGAACATGTTATGATGGGCGAATGGTCCTAGCAGAAACTCAAATTGCAGCTCCAATGTTGGAACCGTACCATTGGTTGCTGGGGGAGGAGATAAACAGGGACTGGTTATGGATCAGACTGATTGGTAATCTCCCTGAATCTCTGGTCACAGAAGACCTTTGAAGTAATAGACAATCAGTGTGGTGGCTTTATTGAAACAGAGGAAGAAACAACTCTCAGAATCACCTTCTCTGGGCACAAATCAAAGTGAAAGGGGATGGAAAGGAGATCCCTAGAGAGATTGAAGTGGAAAATGACGGTTTATAACATTCCGGTACGGGTAGAAGCTTCCGTCATTGTGAGTTGGAAAGAGGAAGTGGGGAACCTATGTATTGTTTGCTGGATATTAGTACCAATACCAGATACTTATGATAGAGACGTGAGTGAGAAATATCGGAGAAGTCAGCAGTGCATGTGGGCACGCCTATCGATGGGGGAAAAGGTGTTTAATCTATAAAATTCTGGTATGGGTAGAAGCTCCGGTCACTTTGAAGTCAAAAAGAGGAATGGGGGAACCTATGTATTATCCGCTGGATAATAGTACAATACCAGATCCTTTTATGGAGACATGAGGGCAGCAATATCGGAGAAGTCAGCAGTGATGGGCCTTTTAGAGACCATTTTGGATTTTGAAACCGACAACCGTGTCTGGGCCTTTATTTGAGCCCAACAATGGCAGATCCAGTTACACAGAAAACTGTCGATGTTTTTGAGGAAGTAGTCCATTTAGAAGATCCAGTTGCCATTGAAATTCATGCAATCACGGTTGACAAAAGGAGAATCAGAGTCTCACTCTCAGTTATCGGCGACAACACTTGTTGCGAAGAATTTGGCAATGGTTGATAAAGAAAGTCAAGACGTAGAGAATAGAGATATAGAAAGATCAAAACACAAGGGGTGGAAGATAACCACATGGGGCTGAAACGGAATTAACAGAAATTGTAACCATGGAGAATTGTTTGAATGAGGAAGAGATGAATAATTCAATTGAGGAGGCTACTCCACTAAATATCAAATGACAATAACTCAGTACCAAATACCTCATTGTGGATTCAACAAAACATCCTTAAGATGAATAAGGAATTCAGAGCAGATTTCAAAGGCTGAGACAGTAAAACCTGGAGTTATTAATGAAGATAGATGGACAGCGGCGCACATTAACTGGTAGGATGCAAGATTTTACTTGGCATCTGACTAATGTATATGCACCAAATGATTGTAAGGAGAGGGAAGCGACTTTGGGGGAATTAGCATCAGCCAAAGGCTTATTCAGTGGGTCTTGGTTTCTCTGTTGGGATTTAACACTACAATATTTCCATCATAAAAGAAGAAAGGGCCCAGAATCACAAAAGAATACAGATTTCGCAGAGTTCATTTCATTGAAGATATGGGCCAAGTGGATCTGGTGTTGACAGGAGGGAAATATAAATGGAGAAGAGGAGTCGATCATTCAACTTTAGCAAGGCTTGACAGATTTCTAATCTCAGGCCCCATTTGGCCATGAAAACACAATTTTCCGGCGTTGGAAATAGAGTTGGAATTGAAGTTGGAGTTGAAGTTGTGTTTGGCCATGAATATAAATTAAAGTTGTTTTTGAAATTTTGTGAGAGAAGTAGGAGTGAAAAAAGTGAAAACAAGTTTTTCTTGTTTTCACTTTTCCAAAATACAATTCCAAATTGTATTTGGAATTTTCATGGCCACACACTGTGGTTTTCACTTTTTTCACTAAAGTGAAATAATTTTTCGGAAAAAAGTGAAAAAATACTGGTGGCCAAATGGCTACTTAATATTGGGATGTAAATTTCAGAAATATCAAGCAGTCCATTTTACATACAGTGACCTCAGATCACTCACCTCCGCCTGCTACTACACTGTGGAATTGGTAAATCTCAAATTCTTCACGTTTGAGAACTGGTGGTTCCCATTTGAAGGTTTTATGGATAGACTCAAGAGCAGGTGGGACTCTTTCTGCTGTACAGGAAGATCTGACTATATTCTTGCTTTCAAACTTAGGGCATTGAAAAAGAAACTGAAACAATGGAGTAGGTTCTCACAAGGAAATCTGGAAATATAGGTTTTCACTAGGAAATCTGGACATCCAAAAGAAGGTGGTTTTACATCACATTGAGAATTTAGATAGAGTCCAAGATCAGAGATCATTTTCTGAGATGAGATTGAGGTTAGTTTTTTTTTGTTACAGACATTGAAAATATACCAAGAGATAGCTTGTAGGCAGAGGTCAAGGGCCCTATGGTGGTTAAAACAAGGGGATGGAAATACCAAGTTTTTTCAAAGAACTGCAAATGCAGATAGAAGGAGGAGTAACATTGACAAGCTATTAGTGGAGGAAAGTCTAACAAGAGCAGATGACATCAAGAAGAGCTTGTCAAATACTATGAGAATTTGTACACTGAAACAGAAAACTGGAGACGTCTATTCAATATAAGGAATATCTTGTAGTTTAAGGCATGTGCAGGTGACAAACCCCTTTGAGCTACAGGAATTTTTGAAACTGTCAAGGCATATGCAGGTGACAAAGCACCAGGACCTGATGTGTATACTATGGCCTTCTTTAGCAAGGGATGGGAAATCACTGGACCAGATGTAATAGCTGCAGTTCTGAATTTTCATGAACAAAAGTCTTTGAGAAAGGCTTCAATGCTACATTTGTGGCACTTACTCCAAAGTAGGTGGGAGCAATAGAGCTTAGTGACTTCAGACCAATCAGTTACATTGGTAGTCTGTACAAAATCATTTCCAAACAATAAGCAGATGGACTGAAGAAGGTGATACACTGACTAATTGATAGCCAGTGCCGCCAAATGGCCTTTACAAGGGAAGACAGATTATGGATGCAAACTGAAATAATACACCTGGCATCCTATGCAAATTGGATATCCAGAAGACATATGATCACCTAAACTAGGAGTATCTATTGGGAATTCTACTGAAGATGGGACTCGGCACTAGATGGATCTGATACTGCATTAGCATTGTGAAATTCTTAGTTCTGGTAAATAGCTTACCAACAGGTTTTTTCTCTTTTAAGAGGGGTTGAGATAGGTGGATCCCCTATCACCTTTCCTATTCATCCTAGCTACGGAATCAAACTACTAGGGGTAATGGGTGGATCAAGGGCTTTGGGGTATAGCAGAGTTGAAAACATGGGAATCTCCTGCCGACAATATGCAGATGACACTTTGATCTTTGGTGGTGCTGAGATGGAACGTACTAAGGAGTAAGGACATTTCATCATTTTAAGGTCATCTCAAGGCTCCACATTAATAGGGGGAAAGCTTCATTTATCCTGTTAATAGTGTGGAGGAAATTCATATATTAGCTGTCATTTTGGGAGGGAAAGTGGAAGAGTTACCCAAAGTGTACTAGGGAATGCCTCTGGGATGCAAATAGCTAATCCATAAGAATATGGAGTGGGGTGATAAAAAATGTGAGAGGAAGTTGACAAACTGGAAGATGCAATATTTATCAGTGGGAGGAAGATTAACGGTCATAAATAGTGTGCCTGATGCTTTACCAACTTATATGTTATCTTTATTTCCAGTCCCTGCTAGTGTGATAAAGAGAAGTGACACCTAAGGAATACTTCTTTTGGCAGAGCAATTGTGATGAAAAGAAGTTTCATTTAGTCAAATGGGATATTATGTTAAGATGCAAGGAGGGAGGGATGGGTATAAGAAACGTGAAGGCTCAAAACAGAGTTTGGTGCCGAAATAGCTGTGAAGATATGCCTTGAGAAGAGCCTCTATGGAAGGAAGTTATTAGAGAGAGATATGAGGAGGAGGGCTGCTGGAACACAAATCCAGTTATCATCCTATATGGTTGCAGCCTTTGGAGATCCATTAGGAACTTGTGGCCAAAGTTGTGGAATAATACAAAGCTGAAAGTGGGGAATGATCGGAAACTATCTTTTTGGAAGGACAACTGGATTGGGCAAGGTTTATTACAACAACAACTCTTTCCAGGCATTTTCATCCTAAGCCAATAGCAAGAGCACACAGTGGCTGAACTGTGGTTTGAACAAGGTTGGAACCTGACATTTAGGAGATTCCTGAATGATTGGGAATCGGGAAGTATAGCAGAGTTCTATAATGTTCTAAATTAGGTAAGGGCATTACTGGAACTATAGATGCTACAATATGGCAAGGAGATTTTCAAGGAAATTTCAAGGTGACAGAGGCTTACAAGATTTTGAGCAGTGCCAACAAACAAGTAGACTTGTTGGCTATGGAAAATTATATGGAATGTGAAGATCCCACTGAAAGTAGCTTGCTTGTCTTGGCTGGTGGTCAGAGAAGCAGTGTTGACACAGGAAAAGCTGAGAAGTAAGGGTTTCAACTTGTGTTCCAGTTGTTGTTTATGTGGGGAACAATCAGAGACGGTGAACCATCTCTTTTTACATTGCAAATGGACATACCAGAACAGAGAATCTTCATCAACTTGAAGGGAATCAGGTGGGTGATGCCAGGTAGTACAAAAGATGCACTTGACAGTTGGGACAGAGAAGGGCAATTGTCCAGACAAAAGTAGAGATGGAGGACTGTCCTTGCATGTATTTGGTGGACAGTTTGGAGAGTGAAACCAGAGATGTTTCGAAGATAAATTATGCAACGTACGAAAGTTGAAGATGAATTTCTTTGCGCTTTTTTATTTCGGTGTGAACAGGAATATTTAGTACAAATAGAAGATATTTTTGATGTTCTGGTAATTTATAAGTAGCATAAAAGAAAAATTCTGTTTCATGTTGTAATGCTTTGGGTTTGGGGACTATGCTTTCAGTCTAGTATACCTGTTAACATATAGAACGTTACCATTATTAAAGAAAGGTACTCCTCTTCAATGTGGTAATGATATGTAGATACTCAGTATTCCATCCATGCATCAGTTAAATTAGATTGATATCGGCACTATCCGATTACCCTACTTAATATTCTTGGATTGTCCAAAAATTATATCCTCTCTCGTAAAAGTGAGTTTTTTCTCTGCACTACTGATACAAGTCAAATAGCCGCCTTAGCTTTCGATGACATCATTCAAAGTCACTACGTGAAGAATCAAGCTTTGGTCGCATGGAGGGAACGGGATCATACTTGGAGGGGTCGTCTTGAGCATGCCATTAAACAAATCCGAGTGTGGAAGATTGCTTGGAGCTTTGAAGACTTGAGGACTCTCGGGTTTGGGCCACACTTGGTGGTTCACGGTTTTGGTTCCCTTTATTAAGGGCATTTTGGTCACTTAGCCTTGAGGGCATTTTGGCCATGTAGACTTGTCTAAATGACACTCCATGGTCGCCCCGCCTCATTAAGGGCATTGGAGTCATTTTGTCTTTCTTTTGTAATATACTATATTAGTCTCTTTTAGGTCTTTTCTCATTAGTTTTATGAATGATGAAGGTAGAACACCTTAGTGTTGTCTTAGTTAGGGCTTGGAATAGCCATTGTAGTTTAGGGCTTGGAAAAGCGAATATTGACCTTTGCTTGGAAACGGTGGATCTTGAGGTGTGTTGATTCCCTTGGCGGTCACCGTAAGAGTGTGGTGTTGATTGTTACATTCATTATAGGTTAGTGTTGAAAATACACTTGGTTCTTAATCTTGAAATAATCTGTCTCATAACTATCCTTTTGTTTCTTGTAATCTTGTTGTGTTTGTTGTTGTTGTCTACTCTCGGCTTTGTGGTGTTGTTGGCCAACATTGTTGTAATTGTTATCTTGTTCATCATCTTGTGTTGCAACTTAGTTTGGGTTGGTTGTTTTGGTGTGTTAAACACCCTTGTTCATCTCGTTTGTTGGTTGTTTGTTGAATCCGAGAGTTGGTCACCAAAGAGGTCCTCGGTTTTCTTGTACTTGTGGACTGATTTTGGTGTGTGTTTGGTGTCTTCCTTGTTCTCGTATCAACTAATACTTCATAATACTCTATTTAAAGTAAATCTAAGACAAAGTTACCAGTTTCTTTTTAAAAAAAGAAGTAAATCTAGGACCCTGTCTTATTGTGAACACACTTATTTCTTAACAGAATGTCAACCCTTTTACCAACTTTCACTTGGATACAGTAAAATTCAAGCTAATACCTTAGTAATCGTACCTAAATTAAATTGAAACCAACTGTGGGACATAGGGAGTATTTGCTAAATTTGTATCTTGAGAAATAATTAAGACAAATCAATCCATTGGCATAAAGTGAACAATTCGGGATGGTAGGAGTGCATTGCCTTGTTTATTTTATGGCTGGTATATAACATGTTTCACATATTTTGATCAGAATATGCAGTTAGAAGATCTTCTCTTCTTCTAACTTATTTCTTCAGATGTGTGGTTACCAAATCTTCTTTTCTTCTTGGACCTTGCAAAATAAGAAAGATGTTTAGTGTATTGGCCGAGAATAGTCCTTTTTGTTTAATTCAAAAAGTTATTGTAAATAATGGACAAGTGTTGAGTTTGATGTGCCGTCCTTGTATTTCCCTTTATTGTGGTTAAAATGTGTTGTATCCTGTGATTTGTGAAGTTGAACTTATCCTTTTCACTAGTTGATTGCATTTGATGATATTTAATATTTATATTGGATATGCGGTTCTGATTATCAGATCATAGTTTTGGAGAATGGGAAAGTGGTGGAACAAGGGTCACATGAATTTCTTCTATCAAGGCATGGGAGGTATGCACAACTTTGGTCACAGCAGAACACAGTGGATGGACTTGATGTGGCGATCAATTTAAATGCATGAATATGTCCCTTCTGTTGTTTCAGGAGAGAAACAAATCATGGCTTCACCACGAGTTCGCCCAATCATCTCACTTATTTCTTCAATTCCTATAAAGGATATCAATTTCCAATAACCACTTTCACCCTCACTTACCATATTTAATCGGTTGATGTAGTGGGGCAGGATCCACTTTCTCGGATTCTATGGGGCAGAGATGCCAGTCCCCACGACTGCTCCCTATATCCTGTTTTATACGATTCTTGTGAGGATGTTACAGGTCACACTAATATTCTCAATGGTTATATTTTGTACTAATTCATTTAATTTTTGTTTGTAATGGTGATATATTTGGAATTAATCAGTAGAAGCTATGTATTACCCAATGCAGTGTTCGCTTGTTATTTTTCTGAGTGTCAAGGATTATCAAGTGTACTAGCTTACTGTTAGTAGTGGATGCTATACATTGTGTACACCTCCACAAAACACGTCAAATTGTGTTATCATCGTAAATGTCAGTTGCCCTCTTTTGGGGTAACACTGTTAGTGTAGGCTTCGCATGTCCTCTTTATTCGATATGTTTCAGATTTTAAATATTGTACTTCTAAAGCATCTTGCTGTATGCAGCTGAAAGATGTGATTTAGAGAATTAGCCCATCTAAATTTTCTTTTTGGACTTGGATCTGTTTCTTGATTTTATGAAAAAATAGATATTTAGTTCTATATGTTAATTATTATATGTTAATTATTTTAAGAATAGAGATATCTACGGTCACAAATAAACTTTATTTGAGCCAAACTTGATATTTATTCTGGTTTCTGTTGCTTCATTTGTGTACAACAATTGGCGAAAAATACCTACTAGGTAAGGTGCAGAATCCACTATGGTGGATAGCTATAAATTTTTTGTTGAAATTAGGAGAAAATGGGTGGGTCAAATTGGATATGGCTGGGTTAAAAATGGGTTAGGTGTAAACGGATAAAATATTCGATCGAACTTATATTTGGTATGGATAATATATCCTTGCTGAAAAAAGTACTCCCAAATTACATCTTTTCTTCTTCTCCTTTTAGGTATGTTTGGCATGACAGAAAATATTGTGTTTTTCTCGAAAATATTTTTTTGGACTGAGTGGGGATCATGAGTCAGATATAGGGTTGAGGTCAAAATTTGAATCTTGAGTCGAGTTAGAAGTCTGATTTCGATTTTGTTTTGGGTATTGATTGTGATTTCGATTTTGTTTTGGGTTATTGATTGGAGTCGGAACATGAGTTTCCGGTCAGCGTCCAGTTTGGGTCTTGAGTTTGTGTCAGGAGTTATGTCTCGAGATAGGTTCGGGAATTTGGTTTTGAATTGGTAGTCAAGGTCTTGGGTCTGAGTTGTAGTCATGTCTCGGGTTGGGGTTCGGGGTTGTAGCCAAGAGTCGAGTGTTCGGGTGGGGTTATGTTGGGTCTCCAGTTGGGTCTCCAGTTGGAATCGAATGTTGGGTTCTCGGGTCGGAAGTCGAGTCCCAAGTCTGGACATTTTGGGTCTCTAGATTAAAATAACCCCAAAAGAAGAATTTTTATTTAAAATAAAATAAAAAATTGAAATATATTTTCCTAATTTTTTTCAAAATATTTTGGAAAATATTTCTTTCATTTCACACACCCCTTAATAAGTATACTTTAGAAGTTATTGTATCTTCATCTACTTTAAGGAGACTGTAATTAGTTGATATCTATGGATTATTCGTGTTTATGATGAGTAATATGGGTTGACTCATTTTCGACCCACTTTTATGTTGAATCATGAGAACCATAAATTTTATCCATTTTACAACTTTAGGTGATAGTTAGCGTGTATGTTTTTTTTTTTTTTTACTTGGGGTTTAAATTTGAGGGTCTTTTGGTAATTGATAGTTATGCAAGTATTAATAATGCAGAAATTAGGTATAATATCTATTATTGTTCTATGTTGGAGTTTTAGTTATTTATGTATTAGTTATTCCACCTTCTTCATGCATAAAATAATATATGAATTTTCATAACTTATGCATGTATTAGTAATATGGGTTTCTAAATTACAAATCAAATATCATATTAATTTTGTATATAAATAATTTACCTCCTAACTAGCTATCAAAACGTGATATTATGCAAGATTTTGATACCTGTATAACTCAACTCTAAACTAACTACCAATTGACGGCTTAATGTGTAAGAAATATTGTAATATCTCTTTTGATACCCGTTTATATCTTAATAATTTCTGACTGTACATATTTTTATTAAATTTCCAAATATTGTACTTTAAAAAGTATTTTTGAATAAATAATAAAATATAACAACTCAACATGCTTTTTGTTATTTAACAAAATTGATTTAAAAAGTTGTAGCACTTTGTATGCTACTTCATAGGAGAGAAAAATTGCAACATCTTGTATACCTTTGTACTCAAATGGCCGGAGAATAGTTGTAGCATTTTCTTGGGTAGTAGTGTCACAGGGGTGGCAAACGGGCGGATTGGATTAGATTTGGACGGGTTAAATATGGATCGAGCAAAAATGATTTGGATTGCAATTCGCCCATATAAATATGGGTAAATATGAATTTGGTCAAATATGAATTGGGTAAAAATGATTTCAACCCACTTTAATTCTTAAGTTAAAAACTTAAAACTTTTATATCATATCAACTTGATTTTTTTTTCATTTTATTTTTTTTCTAGTTTTTTCTTTTTAGTTTTTTTTTTGTCTCTCTTCTATATGTAGCCTTTAATTGTTTTTTTCTTTTCATTTCTTTGTCATTTTTTTTTCTTTCTCTTCTATCTCTATCTTCTACTCTTTGTTTCTCTTTGTTTTTTCTTTTTTCCCCTTTTCCTTTTTAGTCTCCTTTTTTTCTATTTTTTTGTTTTTACTTCTTTCTCATTTTTTTGGTTGCAATTTATGTTTTATATCTTTTTTTTAATTTTCGAAGAACATAGTTAGGTCGAGTACAAATTATGGATGAAGACTAAAATATCGTAACCACTCAGTATATTTGTTTTCTCCATCATCTTTTTTCTTTTTCCTTTTCTTCTTTTTCATTATTTTTTCTTTTTATTTTTTTCTTCAATTCTTTCTTTATGCCTTTTTCTCTCTTTTATCTCTAACTTCTACCTCTCTTTCTACTTTTTTTTTTTTTTCTATTTTTGATTTCCTTCATTTTTTCTATGATAACGAAAATACCATAAGAGCATATTGATTTATATTCGCCCAACATTTATAATTCGAGGGCTATGTGGATCCTCAGCCATATGTATTTTAGTCTCAAGAAAATACAATTAATTCATATATTTTTTTTTGATCTTTCATCCGGTGTCTGGTGCCTGCCTTGGAGCCCCGACTAATCCGGATCGGGCATTGCAGACCCATTATGGTGGCAGCACTCCCAACAGAGTTTTCTCCATAGTCAGGGTCGTACCCTCAACCTCAGGTTAAGGGTGAAGCAGCTCCATCCATTGCACCACAACCCAAGTTGATTTTAATTCATATACTTATTTATATATAAATACAAATGATAAATTGCACATATTGACAACTAAACTATTCAAATACAAATAATAAATTTATTTGAAATATATAATATGATACAAATAAATTTAAAGTAAAAAAATATAAAATGCAATGACAAAAAAAGACGAGGAAAAGAATATAAAAAAATAAGAAAAATGACGATCCAAGAATGAAAAAGGGGGAAAATGAAAATACAAAAAAAAAAGAATGCACAGAAATAAAATTAAAAAAGAAAAAAATGATGAAAAAGAAGAAAGAAAAAAAGTGTAAGAAACGAGTAAAAAATAAGTGGAAAAAATGAAAAAGAAATAAAAGTAAATTAAAGGAAAAAAGAAAGAAAAAAATAGTAAATTAAACGAAAGAAGAAAGAAAAAAGAAAAAAAAGAAAAAAAAAAAGAAAGAGAAATAAAAGATAGAAAAAAATAATAATAAAGGAGTAAGACTATGGATTACTATGGATTATATTTAATTGATAAGAGATGTTATGAATTATATAGGCTAAATGTGATAATTAGAAGCTTATATTTATTAATCCATGTAGGTCTCAAGTGAATACGAATGATGAAATAAGAATGAGAAAGGGGAAAACAAAAAAAAAAAGAATACAAAGAAAAAAGAAGTAAAAATAAAAAAATAAAAAATAGATGAAAAATGAGAAAGAAAAAAAGAAATTATAAGGAATGAGTAAAAAATAAAAAAAATCAAAAAGAAAAAAAGTAAATTAAAGGAAAAAAGAAAGAAAAAAAGAAGAAGAAAAGAAACTAGAAAAGAAAAAAACTAAAACTTTAAGCATAGGTGAGTGATCTTTGTGTTTAAATGGGTACCCATATTTTACTCATTTTTCATATTTGTATGAGCTTTTAAAATGAGTTGAAGTCTATATTTACCCATTTGAAATATGAGTGATCCAATTCACTAAATATGAGTTAAATGGACTCTTTTCACAAATATGGGTTGAAATTGCCACCCCTAAGCAGTGATATATTTGGTAGAGCAATTTGAACAAAAAATATTGCATAATATTTTTCAAAAGAATAGCTCTTCATTT
Source organism: Capsicum annuum (assembly GCF_002878395.1). Taxonomy (NCBI): domain Eukaryota; kingdom Viridiplantae; phylum Streptophyta; class Magnoliopsida; order Solanales; family Solanaceae; genus Capsicum; species Capsicum annuum. The sequence continues at coordinate 95,378,757 of NC_061119.1, forward strand.
CCTCAACCTTCTTCAAATAATGGACAATTAAAATTCATGGCATTTAAAAAGGTGGAATGAATTTTATAGAATATTTGATGATGCAATTTTAAATTATGCGAGTGCTCTCTTCTCTCTCACGAGAGCCCTACCAACCTAAACACCATCCTTGATGGCCGCTTTAGCCACTGACCAGTCTTTTTCGAAGTCTATCCAGATCATCTCCAATATATCCGCTTCTCAATTTCCTCACCTATATTATTCAAAATATACGGAATCCTAATGCAATACTCCGACCTAATGTCCAACCTATTGTTTTGCCTAACAAGCCTACAAATTTGCTTAACTTCACAGATTAATACAAACACAGATAACTCAATTTATGTTAGACCTATACCTCGAGCTGCAAAAAGACATGATGATACAAAGAGGAGCTCAGAAGGTACTTCAAAGAGTCTCAAGTGTGCATCTTCAAACTATATACTCCTTGAATGAGAAGATGGGGTTTGTAGAGGCCATAGAAGGCACATTCATGAGAGTGCTCAAGCTATGGAAGATAGCTTGGATAGAGGAGATTGAAGACCCACATGTGGATCAATCAAGCTACAGTAGATAGCTTGGGATGAAATCTCGGAGCCCTACTTGGGTGAGCTATCTTTCTGGGATAGTCACTTTTGGGCTAAATTTTAAGTGACCATTGTTGGACTATGTTTGTAATAGACAATACTATAAATAGGTGCCTTGATTTATTTTGAACCAAGACTTGGTTGATGAATATTTCTCTTGAAGAGTGTAGGGTGGAATTCTTTTAGTGGAGCTTAGGAGTAGCTATATTGTAGAGAGATTAGTTGGTGGGTGGATTCTCATTGATTTGTTGAAAACTTCTTTACCTTGATTTTTATGGTTAAGTTACTCACTGTGGATTCACTGTGTTTTTCAATTTATCCAAAATTGAGTCTCTTCTCCCTTGGTTCAACTGTGGACTCAATTGAGACTTTCTTTCTTCACTTCTCATCTCCAATTTTTTACTTATCTTTACTTTGTATTTGAATTCTGTGTTTCGGATTTCGATTAGATTCACCCCTTATCGAGATTATTATCATTTGGTATCAGAGCTGAACCTTGAGATTCGTTTCTATGGATCTCAATCATAAGTTTGAAATCTGAAAATTCAAAAAACAATTGCATAATATGTAAAAAAAAAAATTTGCTTGATTTTGTGTTCATCTTGAGTTCTAATGCTAGATTCATATCCCTCTAGTGTCAAAGTGTCCAAATATGAGTTTTGAGTTGATTTGGAGTTTTTTGGAAATTTCACTATTGTTGAAGGTCAAAAACTTAAAGGTGGTGGAGTGAGTTTTATGATTGAGGCAAAATTAGAGATTCAATTGTATTGGAGTTTGTTCTCCTAATCATTTGGAGCTTGGATTCGAAATTTGAGAAAAAATGTTGAATAAATCAATTGGGATTTAATTTGGTGCTTTTCATGTTCATGGAGTTCTTTATGACTTGAAGAAAATTTTCAAATGAATTTTAAAATCTGAAAAATTTGACTTGAAATTGAAAGCAAAAATGTATTGGAGATTACTCCTCATATCAATAGGAGCCTAGATCTCGAATTTCCTTGAATTCTGAGCTAATACTAAAAAGTTGTGATTTTTGAATCCTCATATTTGTTCTTGAAGAATATTCATATCTTCAAGAAAAAAGAATAAGAAAAAGAGTGATTTAATCCAAAAGAAAGGGAAAAGGAAAGTGTTTGAGTGTTAGCACATTAAGTGAATATTCCAAAAGGGGAAAAAAAATAAGGAAATGAGTACAAGAAGGGCTCACAAGAGCATAATTTTTGAAAGCTTTAGGTGTCTATCAGAGTCTATCCGTGGTTCCATATGTGCCAGCTTCTCATAATGTTTGCCCACACTTCCAAGGGAAGATCAGCCAACAAACTTTCTACTTTGGAGGAGCGTCTTCATTTGAGCCAGTAGATCGTGACATGCGCCAACATATCACCAAAACACACACCAACTTTCCTCAAACTCCATTTTCTCAGGTTCTAACATCCTAGTTGCATTTTCTAGATTCCTAATCACTTTTTTTTGATTCCTTAAACTAACTCTCAACTAGTAATTATTCTACTTAGTTGTTGATTAATTCTTGAGTGCTTATTCTTTCATTCTATTTCCTTCTAAGTTTTTCTCATTTATCTTGTTGAATACTTCTTGGCTCTTTCCATTTGTTCTTTGAGTCATCCATTGTTCGGTTAATAAGAATCTATTCCTTCTCAAAGATAATGGCCTTTTAAATTGATAAGACAAAGTAGTTCTCTATCAACTTTGAGAATACACCCTAGGAAGGTAAGTTCAAATACGCGAGGCTTAAGAAATTTTGCTACTAATGTTGTTTGATAGTTTTGTAGGTAGGTACAAGGTGATATAAAGAAGAATGACATTCGTGACTTCAGAAGATTTTGGTGATGACATTAATGATTATGCTTGTAGTGACGTGGGCTTTAAGTATAGTGGCAATAGGTCGTACAAGGACTTTGATGGTCTTTGTGAGCATAGTGATAGGCTTGATGATTGTAATGATGGGTACTATAAGAGTGATAATGGTCCACTTAGTAATAAGCGAAATTGTGGTGAGGACTACTACTCCAGAGTGAACATGAGGTAAATAGAGTTTATGACTCTTGTGATGATGTCGAAAGAGTAGAAGAGCCTTGTAGTGAGCACTATAGTGAAAATGAAGGTTCCCATGCTTCAAACCATTGCCATTAAAATGATGTGAGGTACTGTTTGCTCTTCTTTATGTTTTATGAGTCCCTAGGGGGAAGATTAGATAGAAGAAGAAGCAGTGAGGTTGGAGATCCCTCCTTGTCTTGTGCTACTTTCTGTCCTAGTCAAGGAGGTATCGATGTATGAGCCACACCAACTCAAAGTTATAGTTTGGATCATAGAAGAAGTACCTTACCTACTTTTCATAAAGGAACACCAATCCATGTAAGTAGGGTGAATCCAAGGTTCCGAGGAAGGCATGACCCAGAGAGGCAAAGTTTTAGAACTAGAGTGAATGTTAATGGTGCCTCGTGATTTGATTTTGTACTTCATGATCATTGTAATGACCCTCCAGATTGTTTTCTTGATTTGCATGCAATTCCAGCATTGCGAGACTTCCCACAATGGCTAAAGGTCATTTATGACTTGCCAAAATTGTCGGCTCGATGATCGGACAGTTCGTTTGGGTTTTAGGCTTATTTTCCTATTTTGGAGGTTTCGCTGGTTAGCATTTGGTCTCGAATCAAAACTCCTAGTAGATGTCACGACCCAAAATTAAGGGCCATGATGACACTTGTCGCAGTATACCTTGACAAGTAAGCCTATAAACCAAACTGATATGCAAAAAGAAAAAAGACAGAAATACCCCCAAGGTAAGGCTTCTAGAACGAAGCAGAACCATATAAGTATAATAATGCGGAAAGAGTGTAATCAACCATACAACCATAATTCCCAAAACCTAGTGTCAACAATATAAGAACGTATCTAGTGCAACTTGAATCCAAAAGAAGTACATAAGGTGTCCAAATGCAACAGAAACTCTGTCTCTGAAATGAAAGTAAAGGCATAGTCTATAAGAAAGGTAGTAGAATACATCATGCCTGAAAGTCAACCACTACCTTGAAAGCACCAAATATCGCCCGAATCAACCAAGCCGGGACACACTTGAACTAGGACTTGCATAAAAAAGGTGCAGTAGGAGTGAGTACGATCCACTTTTACTCAGTAGGTATCATAGGCCGACTGATCAAAGAGGAAAATAAGACATACAAAATACACACTATGGGAATGTTACCTACACTCAGAAAATATCCCACAACGATAGCCCACACCACTTGCACTAATAATTTTAATAGATATACATCACATACATTGCAACAACACAACCAGGTAGAATAAAAGTATACATTATATCACATACACTTAGAAACAAGTAAGATCCTGTATATACAAGATAGTCAAGTTCAATTAACGAAAGACAACAAATAAAGGCATAACAAGTCAATATGGCAATTTCAATCACAACATAAACACAATAAAGTATGCATAATATATAAGAAGAAGACGATGATGATGTTGATGCACGAGGTCGTTGCACAACCTGTGTATATAGCCACGGAGGCAAGCCTCCCGAAATGGGATCTATGGGAGGTTTGCCAACCCATATATTACCCCATATACACCTATGAAGTCAATCCTCCCAACGTAGGACCCATGGAGGGTTCATCAACCCATATGCAACTAATATCCATGACTCTTTTCCAGAATAACCTTCGGAGAAGGTCTCTAAGATCCAATAGACATGATTCCTATGCCAATAAAGTATGAATAGTACACAATAAACCAATGGTACCACAATAGGCATTCCAACAACACAATATGATTATTCATATGTATTTCAGGCTATCAACATCACTTAGGATCCTACACGGTCACACATATCACATAATATCTTAAAACTAAAAATCAAATCACATATAGGCCCCTACATGGGCACAACACATTAAGATAGTCAATTTCATGATTATTTCCCATCCCCTTAACATGCATTTTTGTATACAAATTAACTACCCAGCCCAGTCTGAAATAGCTAAGTCATAACCTACCTCAAGGCTGAAATCGGTCCGCAACACTTCAACCTAAGACCTTACTTTATGAATGATCTCTAAATAAATTAAAACCAAGAAATATAAAATCTATGCGTCCAAACAAAGCCAACGATACCCGTATTGCTAATGGTTTGATGTCAAAACGGACCCCCGAAATGATTTTTTTAAAAAAGGGTTAAATAGTAAATTTATTTCAAACAAATGTTTTTTATAATTTTAAGAATCTACAACTGAAAACCCAAGTCAAATTGAGTTAAAAACGAGGTCCAAATCAAAGAAAAATAATTTTTCAACTTTACCGGGTAAAACCTTTGAAATCCGTTTTACAATCAAGAATCGAGGTTGTTTGAAGATGAAATCAAGAAAAAACAAGTAATTATTGGATTAGGAATCTTATTCAAGTGAAAAGTAATGAAATTGGGGTTTAAAATCCAGTCCTAAGGTTTTGGGGGGTTTTAGAAATAAATCGAGAATTCAACAAAGAAAAAGATGAATTCTTATCTTAAATTCATAAGAGAATAAAGAAATGGATGTTAATATAGCTTCCCAAAGACTCACAAGCTTCACTTTTGAGCTCTAACACTATTTTAGAGTTTAGCTCTCAAGCGGCAAGGTGAATAATGAGCTAATTCGTGACCTAAGGGGTCTATTTGTACCTCTTTCAGGTTCTCAGATGTCACTATTGCGACCTGAGGTGTGTTATCACACTATAGCTTGCTTGGATAGGCTAGTCGCGATCGCACTAGGGCCATTACGATCGTACAACGCCAGGGCAGGCGATCGCCGGCACACCAGATATCAGCTGAAAACTTGAAAACTTTCCAAGTTTCCGCCAAGGCCGTAGGATTTATTTGGAATCCAATATACGAAAACAAACTATGTAACTATACTAAATTTGATGCTCCAAACTCAATGACGAAATTTGATTTTTAAAAAGATGTCATTTTCACAAAGTTGAACCCCATAACTCAAAATCATAATTTTCCAAATCGAGGGCCGAAATGAGCTTTATAAGTCGTAAAACCAGACCAAATATGTTACCGCCCTAAAATTGACATTTTGGATCAATTGGCGCAGTCCACTCAACCAGCCATCACACGTATCAAAAGATAACCACATAAGTCCACAATAAGGCTCTCAAAGCCTCCAGAATCCACAATGTCGTAGAAGTTGTACCAAAATGCATCAAAAATCGTGCCAATCACCCCCACACCCCAGAAATATCACAATGCGACTATAGGAAAGGATAAAATAGTCAAATCATACAAAAACATGAATTTCACATATTTCATCAAAATTTATTTCGTTACATCATCCAACACTAAAAATCTAGTTCATCCTCAAACTAAGGCAAATAAATATCTAAATCAACAAAGAGTTGTTGATAAGAACTATGCATATCAGACTCGACCTCCCAAGTAGCCTCACCTACAGGTCGATGTCGCCAATGAACCTTAACCATAAAGATAACTCTATAGCGCAACCGTCTAACATCCCTAGCCAAAAATGGAGACTGGCTCCTCAACAAAAGACAAACTCTTATCTAATTAAACTAACTCCCAACAAATGACATGACACTCATCCAAAATATAACGGTGAATCATAGACACATGAAAAAATAGATGAACAACCAATAAGTCTAGGGGCAAGGCCAACTATAAACCACATCACCAATGGTTCGAAGAATCTCAAATGGACCAATATACCTGGGACTAAGATTGCTCCTCCTCCCAAACCTCATCAACCCTTCTTGGGTGAAACTCAAAGGAAAACACAATCACTAACACCCAAACTCAAGGCATGAGGTCTATGATCTGCATAACACATTTGCCTACTCTGAGATGCATGAAGCCTATCCTGAATTATCCAAGATCTATTTAAGGACTCACATAGCAAGTTTGTAACTCGAGGTCTAACCTCAGAAACATCAAACCAACCCACTGGTGAGTGACAACGCCCACCATAAAATACCTAAAAAAGAGCCATATTGCTACTGAAATGGTAGCTGTTATTTTAAACAAACTCTGCTAAAGCCAAATGTTACTCCCTCTGGCCCCCAAAGTCCATCACACATGTGCAAAGATTATCCTCTAAAACCTAAATATTCGCTCTGACTGACCATTAGTCTGGGGGTGAAATGCTATGTTAATGTCAACCCGTGTGCCCAAATTACCCTAAAAAGTATTCAAAAAGTGTGAAGTAAACACAGAATCCCAATCTAAAATAATAGAAATTGACACACCATGAGATCATATGATCTCATAAATATAGATGAGCCAACCTCTCAGCACCAAAAAAAACCTGGATCGAATAAAATGAGAAGAGTTAGTCAATCAATCCATGATGAACCAAATATTATTTGAACCATGAAAAGTGCAAGGTAATCCAATCATGAAGTCCATAGTAAGCTGTTCCTATTTGTACTGGGGAATGGGTAACCTTTGAGGCAATCTTCCAGGCCTCAAATGCTCGACCTTCACCTGCTTGCAACAAAACCAATGAGCTACAAAATCTACTACATCTTTCCTTATACCATCCCACTACTAATGCCGCCTCAAATCATGATACATATTAATCGCTTTTGAGTGGATAGAATACCTGGTACAATGGTCTCCTCCAAAATTAATCTAATCCAATCACCCACTCTCGACACACAAACTCGACCCCCTAATCCTCAAAATTCCATCCGAATAAAGTGAGGTTTCCTTGTCCTCACTGCTCAACACCTTATCTCAAATCAACCTCAACCCTACATCATTAAACTGATGAGTTCGAATATATTCCATCAAAGAAGATCTAGCCTCTACAAATACCAGAACTCACCCAGATGTCGAAATATCAAGCCTAACCATTTGTTTAACCAAAGATTGAACCTATAAGGCTAAATGCCTCTCCTGGGTCAAGCGATGCACCAAGCTATCCATTCTAGTCAACTTTCAACTCAAGGCATCTGTAACCACATTAGCCTTTCTCGGATGATAAAGAAAAGTCAAGTCACAATCCTTAAGCAACTCAAGCTAATAATGATGCCTCATATTAAGATCTTGCTGGGTGAAATAGTAGTGAAGGCTACGATGATCCAAGAAAATCCCACAAAAGGCTCCATAAAAGTAGTGCCTCCACAACTTTAAACAAAAAACAACCGAGCATAATTCTAAATCATGGGTTAGATAATTCCTCTCATGGGGATTTAACTGACGAGAAGCATACATAATCACCTTACCCTCTTGCATTAACCCAACACCTAACCTAACACTTGAAACATCATAAAAGATGGTGAAACCCACACCCTCCTTGGGCAAAGTCAAGATAGGAGCTGAAGTCAACAAATCCTTGAGCTTTTGAAAGCTCTCTTTACAAGCATCTAAATACTGGAAAAAAAAATCTTTTTTTGAGTCAACTTGGTCAATGGATCCACAATATATGAGAAACCCTTAGCAAAACACTAATAATAACCTGCCAGGCTAACAAAACTCCTAATCTCGGTGGGAAAAGTAGGTCTATCCTAATCATGAAGCACTGTAACCTTGGCTGGATCAACCATAATACCTTTCTTAGTCACCACATGATCTAAGAGAGAAACAGACTCTAACCAAAACTCACACATGGAGAACTTAGCGTACAACCTCTCATCCTTTATTCTCTAAAGCACAATCTACAAATGCTTCTCATGCTCAGCCTCACTCTTGGAATAAACCAAGATATTATCTATAAATACAATAATAAAAGAGTTGAGATATGGTCAGAACACCCGTTTATCAACTCCATAAATGCTGTAGGGGCATTGGTCAACCCAAAAGACATGACCAAGAACTTATAATGACCATATCGAGTCTAAAAAGTTGTCTTCAAAATATCTGAAGCTCTAATCCTCAACTGGTGATAAATGGATCTCAAATCAATCTTTGAAAACACCATAACATCCTGAAGCTGGTCGACAAAATCATCAATACAAGGAAGAGGATACTTGTTCTTATTTGTTACCTTATTCAATTGCCAATAATCTATACATATACGCGTATACCCATCCTTCTTCTTAATAAATAAGATAGGCACACTGTAGGGCGATACACTATGTCAGATAAATCCCTTATCCACCAACTCCTACAACTGATCCTTTAATTTCTTTAATTTAGCTTGGGCCATCCTATAATATGGAATAAAAATGGTCATGGTGCCCAATGAAACATCAAAAGAAAAATCAATATCATGATCCAAAAGCATACCAGAAAAATTCATAGTGAACACATCAATAACTTATGGACAACACAAATAGAATCTAATGAAGAAGGTAAAACTACACTAGTATCACAAATATGATCCAAATAAGATAAACATTCTCTCTCAACCAATCTACGATTCTGAACATAGGATATGACCCTTTTTGTACCTGAATAAAGCGCGCCCTTCCAAGCTATCCTTGGTACACCCGGTGAAGATAAAGTCATGGTCTTAGCAAAACAATATAAGATAGCATGATAAGGAGCAAACTAGTCCATACCCAAAATAACATCAAAATCTACCATATTTAACATAAGCAAATCTACTTAAATCTCACAGCCCGAGAAAGTCACAACACAAGATCGGTATACCTGATCCACTAATAAAGAATCTCCTATAGGGATAGATACACGAATAGGCATGAAAAAAGGCTAACTAATAGAATCAAAACCTGAAGCAAAATATGCTGACACTTAGGAGAAAGTTGATCTAGGATCCAATAACAAAGATGCAGATAAAAAATAAACGGGGACGATACCTATGATCACAACATCCGAAGCCTTTGCCTCCAGCCTGGTTGGTATAACATAGCATTGTCCATGACCATTAACCGACTGAATAGCCCCATGAACACCACAATAAGCTCTACTACCTCTGACCCTCGAACCTCTGGTAAAACCCTTACCTCTTATAACTAAAATAGGAGTATCTCTAATCACACAACAGGGACAATCCTTGGACACATGAACAAACTCATCATACAGAAAGCAACCTCTAAACTTTTCTTGATGATGCACCCTATTGGCTTCTCTTTGAGATGCTTGAGGGGTATGTATCCTTGCCTGACTCCCTATACTCTGAAAAGACACCCCAAATACTACCATTTGTGTTGTGGCTTGATGAAAAGAAGGAGATATAGTAAGACTGATTGGTAGAGACTCCACCTAGGGATATAATATAGATGAAGGCTGAACTCCTACCCTCAAAAAACCATACTCAAATGCCAGTACTAAAGGAGAAATAGTACTCGAGGTTTAAGGAGTACCCAAAACAGAAGTAGGTGAAATTAGAGGATCCATACTCATGACTGGAGAAACACCATAAATAGACTATATAATGTATTTGATCTTTAATTACCTATATTCTACATTATTTCCTTTATCTATTTGGGTAGTCCATTACTAGCCGTTCCAGACTACAGGTTTGCCTTGCCTATTGGTGGGATATAATAGGCAGCATCATGACTTAAGAAATTAGGTCATAACAAATTGGTATTAGAGCCTAGGTTCACTGGTGGATTAGTACAGGAGTTAAGTGTTTATAGAGTCCTGCAGATCAATGCAAAGACTTTTGTAACCTATCTTTGGGAATCAATAGGGATATTCTTAGAAAATTTATTTCTTTGATCCTTATTATGTGTCTGCATTGCTATGAGCCTTAAGCACATTCTTTGACTCTTTTCTACTCCAAATGAATTATACGAGAGTGTCGGACCATAAAGTTAGGGATAGATATCAAAGATGTTCAGCATTAGCCAAAGGATTTAGGGCTAGCTCAGGCCTCAGTAAAGCTCATAATTGTTTTAGATTTTTGAGGTTTAACATTGGGAATCCCGAATCTAATTATGGATACCCCATATATGGTTCATCGAGAAATTCTCAGATTGGTGTTAGGTCTATTGGTATTCATCAAGGTTCTATATTAACTTTTGAGTACAAGATTGGGTTCTTGAGTAAGCTATACATATTCCTATGCTATATCTCTCTGATAAAGACATAGTGCATGAATCTATTAGAGGACTAGCATTACTATTGCATTTGGCATTGGGGCACTTGATAGCAATAGAGTCTTCTTTCTCTTAGGTTGTAAATTATATGAGGGTCATAGAGATAGTATATACTGAGACTTGTGGAGGTGGTGGAAAGAAGCCATGCTATCAGTATATTGTTATTGGTATTTTATCTGGGAGTGAGGATCCTTCCAATAGAGGTTGGCCTTACTTGCATCCTATTAGATTTATGCAGTTAGTATTTTAAGCTATGAGTGGTTCGTAGATTAGTTATGTTGATCATGGCTAGTAGAGTTCTCATCAAACCTTGTAGAGTTTTTGGTATAGGGTCTTCAGTCTATGCTGGACTTTCTGGTTTATGAGGGGCAATAGCTCGGAGCATTCCAAGATCTTATGATAGTTTTATTGAGAGGGGACATTGGTTCAGAGAGTAACCCAGACATGGGTTGGTCATTCAGATAGAGAAAATATGTATTCCCTGCCAACCTAGAGTTCTTAAGGTAGGCTATGATTATGAGAAATATGATCATTGTAGTAGAGAGTATTCTCAGCATTAGTTGGCCAACTATTTGGGATCAGTTCGTGTTCCTTGCCAAGGTTAAAACTTTAGAAGTTTTCTATGACTACAAAAAGATTGGTTACTGATCTAGAGAGTGTCCTCGATATAGGATTTCTAGTTTTTTAGATTATTTAGATCAGCCTCGTGATGTTGTGGTATCTTCATTTAGATATATGCGCTTAGTGCCTTAGTTGATGATTCAGTCAGTCAGTCCGAGTTTGAACCCTTTCAAATTTATTCTCCCTTAGATTCATCAAGCATGTGGTTGCAGATTTCACCATGATTGGTGTGCTTTTATTTCCCGCATTTACCTTTTTAATTATATGTATTAGGATATCTGTACCCATTGATGATTATATGTTTTGATGAGTTCATATTGGTTATTATGTGCCTTGTTATTGAATCTACGATAATATGACTACCCCCATAGTTTATTTCTTTTAGTAGTAGATGAAGTAAAACTTTATTGGTATTTTATTCTTATGGTGTAGCATTTGGGTTTGAGTCCCATTTATCATGGTACATTGGCCTTATTGTGGCCCTTGAGTGGTACTTGCTATTGATTTTTATTTTGGTACCACCTATTCATGATATTGATGATTATATTGCTATTGTTATTGATATTATTTGATGTAATTGATCCACTTTGGGTAGCTATTTAGACTTGTGTTATCCAGTTAGAATTCCATTCTTTGTGGTTTTGATTCAGTGGCTTGGGAGGCTATAGCCCAATTTAATGATTTCCTTTCTGTAGTGAGGTGAGAATTTTTGTTTTTCTCTTATGTTGGCTATGCTAGATTGATTATGGTATCAAAGGTAAGTTGGCCCTCTATGGTTCTATATGGTTCTAGAGTTGGTAATTTAGTTATATCGCTCATTTTTGAGTTTGGGATTCTTAGACTTTCCTTATGGGTTGCAAAGGTTGTTGCATTAGCTATCCTTTTTAATATAGCCTATTTTTGATCTTGACTAGTTTTGGAGCCATTCTTCATTTTTGGCTGTTTCACCGCTCAATAGTGGTTTGATATTAATATTGAGATATCTTGGATTTATTTCTTAGATTTATTGGGTTCGTCTCCTTATGATGGTTTGATCCTGGTGTTAGTATGGAGATTGGATACTCTTTTCTTATCGTGATATATTTTTTTTATCTAAAATAGAGGTGGAGAGTTAGAGGTAGGCGTTCTTTTCTGTGATCATTTCTTGAGTTGGCAAATTAGAAGTTCTTCATTTTTAATCATTTGGTTTATTTTTTGTTAGTGGACTTGACCTTGTAATTAGTGTCGAGATTGGTATTTTCATCCTCAACGGATGATTCATAGTTTATTAGAGTTACGATTGCCCTACTTGGGGGATTCAGGAAATCCCCATTTCAGAGATTGTTCGGCCTAATAAAATTTGGTGGAGTATTTCTCCTTGATGATGTGCGCCTATGAGTATTCCTTATCAAGATAGAGTGTGGGATTGGTTAGTTCCCGGCTAAAGTTACATTTGTCTAAGTTTCTAGAATATTTGCTATTACTAGTATAGTTTGCAACCTTAGGGAGTCCTTGAGTATGCTTTGTTAGTTCATGCCCTCTAGCAAATATGGAGTTGATTTTTTGTGTTCTTAGTCGTGATTTATCCTCTATAGAAATTTTATTCTCCTGCTATGTTACAATTTTGACTCGATATACTTTAGTACAGATATGTCTAATTTAGACAGTATGATCAATGTGAGTATTTAACCTTAGGTTGAATTTGTTGGCTCAATTTTAGATTTTATGCCTTGGAATGTCGATTTAGAAGTTATGAAAAGAGTTGGAGTATGAATGCCTACCCGTTTTTAGGTTTGGTTTGGGTTGTTGAGATTGAGCGATTCAACCTTGCTGTTCAGATTTAGCTTAGAGTTCTAGAGCTTGAGTGTAGTCTTTATTTTAGATTTGTCTCAGTTTGGATTTCACTTATAGGCTAGTTGATCCTACTCCATGGTTTGCACTTTGGCCTTTTCAACTTTGGATGGATTATAGTTGATAAATGTTCAGATGATAGCCCATGGACCTGGTATTGGTTCCTTCACCTTTGACCATGGGTCTTTAGTTTTCTTTTGCAATTTTGGATGATATACCTAGTGGGAATAATATACTGAGTTGGATTCAGTGTGGTTACATTGTCAAATAATGGGACATCCTAGAGTGGGTCGTTCAGTGATGAGTAGTTATACGTTGATTTTCTAGATTTCAGTTTTGATTACCATCTAGACTAGTTGTAGTATTAACATAGATTCCATTCCTTAATTATCTCTATTTGCATGCCCAGATAGTCCTTATGATCTTATTCTCATGTTTGTCATGTGAAATTTCAGCGGATCAACTTTAATTCTTTGAGTTCTCTATGATAATATTGTGCGGAAAGGACTCAGGTGATTATCCTCATAGTTTGGAGTAGATAGTAAGTGTGGAATAGTAAAGGAAAGTTATATATGGATTCAGAGTCGATGGTACTCATGTATTGGGTTGGTTTTGGATTAGAGGAGCCTTTATTGATTTGTGTGGGTATTGAGATGGTATCAATGTGTTGTGTTTCAGATTTGCATGCATCATCATTTTTGGTTTAGTTGGACACCAGCTGGTGGTTGAAGTTGAGTTTTTATTGTTTGGAAGTGAAGTGACAGATCTAGTTGAAAAGGGGATACCTATGGCAAAATCCCTCGAAAGTATTCTCTCTTTTTAGAGGTTATCTGGGAAGTCATGTTTGGAGTATGCGAGCCTGGTACCTCATCCTTTCAAGCTTTTGATACCATCTATCCATTGACTTTAGAGAATGAAAATCCTTCTATTAGTGGATATTGTAATGACCCTCCAGGTCATTTCCTTGATTTGTATGCAATTTTGACATTTCAAGCCTTCCTATTGTGGCTATAGGTCATTTATGACTTGCCAAAATTGTCAGCTCGATGATTGGATAGTTTATTTGGAATTTAGGCTTATTTCCATATTTTGGAACTTTTGGTGGTTAGGATTTGGTCTCGGACCAAAACTCCTAATAGATGACCTCGATGCAAATTTTGACTGTACCTGCAGCTCTAGAATATCAATTTTATATTATGTAGACCTTTGGTTCTGGTGCCGAGGCACCCGAGGTCATTTCGACGTATTAGTTAAAAGTTGGAGAAATTAAAAATTAGGTTGGGACCTATATTTGGTAAAAACAAGCTCGGATGGAAAATCCAACTTTTCCATAGCATCCAAAATATCAAATTTTGTGTGCTTACATAGTTTATTTGTGTATATCAGATTTCAAATTGATCCTGAGTCCTTGGCAGAAACTTGAAAAATTCTAAGTCTCAGCGGATAATTGGTGCCTCTGCGATTGCACCTCAGTGTGCAGAGGAGATAGTGCATCGCACTAAAGGTTGTTTCTATCACAACACATGGTCCTGACCTTAGGTTGTGTGATTGCACACCTGTATGTGCGATTGCAATAGCTGATTAACTGGTGGGGGTATAAATAGACCCCTTATATCGCGAATTATCCCATTTTCATCCATACCTTGAGAGAAAAAACCCTAAAGAGTGGGATAGCTCAAAATTAAAACTTGTGGGTGACTTGGAGCTTGATTAACATCAATTTCGTGATTATCTTCCGAATTTAGGTAAGGTTTCAACCTTTTCTTGGTGGATTTTAGTGATTTCTTAACCAAAACCACAATAGCTTGAGGGCTTGATTTTAGCCCCAACTTAGCTTGGTTTTTACCCATTTTTTAGGGTTATGATTCCTTGAGCATGTATGAATATTGGGTTGGTCTCAGAGATGCATTTTCCATAAATGAGACCAACGTGGGGATTTGGGTGAGATTTTTGGACCCAAAGCACAATGGTACAATATGGGTATCACTATTCTCGTGTTGATAAGTAAATTACAATTTTGATAGCGTGAGGGCATTTTGGGATTACGTAGTGAAGACAAACATTTGGTGAATATTCAACAATTTGCAATTCGACTTTGAGGTAGGATTTTGTCTACTCTTCTTCATAAGATGATGGATGCTATATATTGCATGTGGGTATGAATATTAAGACTGATTATGGGTAGAATGACCTAGTCTTGATTATTGATGTTTGGGGATTAGATGATGGTTTTGACCCATAAGGTGAAATGCTTATTGCACTTTTATAATCTAATTGACTCCTCCCTAGATTGACCTAATTAGTAGAGCAAATATGATATGATGCTAGGTTTAGGATGTGGTTTAAGTATTGAAAGCATGGTTAGTATGATTAACCATATTTGGGCTATTCTAGTGATCATGAAATTGTAATTTAGGTGGAGTTGACTTAATTGCTTATGTTTCTATGTGGAATTCCTATCTTATAGTTGATTATGGATTATGTACCATAAAGAAGTGAATTTAGATACTTTAGCCTAGTCCAGGGTATAAAAATTGACTAAATATGGAATTCAAGGATTCGAAGTGGGTTCTTTCGGCCCACCTTAGGCCAAGACTTGAGTTAGCCCATGTGTACTTATTTATGGATGTTAGACATATTTGAGTCTAGTAAGCCTTTAGTATAAGGTTACTTTGCAACTTGGTGAGTCATGAAGGTACTTTTCCCCCAGTTACTAATTAATAGCTCATGGCAATGATATAGTCATAGATGTGATATTTGGCATTTAGTGATGATATTTCTCATAGTCATGAGTATGACCTATAGATTGAGATGTCTTAAAAATGTGATATGCCTCATAGTTATGAATTATGGCTTATTGATATTGTGCCTCCTAGATGTAAGATGCTTATTGATATTATGCCTCCTAGATATGAGATGCTTACTGATATTATGCCTCCAATGTAAGATGCATACTGATATAATGCCTCCTGGATGTGAGATGCTTATTAATATTATGCCTCCTAGATAAGAGATGATTACAAATATTCTTTATAGCTTATAGATATGTTATGCCTCCTAGTTATGCTATGGCTTAGAGATATGGCTTACAAAGCTATGGCTTAGAGATATGGCTTACAAATATGATTATTGAAATGAGTTTTGGATACATATGTGTGATTATGATGTTGTAATTATTTCGGACATATTATTGAGCCAAGGGCCGTGTTATGATATCATTTTGACATCCGAGAAGTGTTTATCTCTATAAAGGATGCGATTGTAGTTTATGTATACATTGATTCTTATGGTTCCATTATTTGAATACTGGTGATGGTATGCGTAGATTTGGTATATTCATGATCATTTAATTTGTAAATGATGTAATTCTAGCCAAAATATGATCTTATTACTGATTTTCCTAAATAAGGGTTAAAGCCCAATTTTCACCTTAAAAACATACTTAATAAAAATAACTGCCTGTCATAATGGATAACTTATATGTAAAAGAGGTTCATAATGACGCTTTTAAGATTTGATCGAGACAGATTTTGATCTATGATTTGATACTACTAATTACTTCGGTTGAGAGAGATTTAGATCCATTCTACACTTTTATAATGATTTAGTTCCAAAGTTTACTCCAGGCAATGAATTTATGGATTAGTGCACCAATTATATATCTATGCATATCTCTGCAGTATGGGATAGAGAAAGATGCTGTATTTATGATATATATTCTGGGTAAAACCTGATGATAGATTTTAGTATTGATATTATATATATGTGTGTTGATGATTATGGTATGCTTATATACCCGACACAGCAGAAGGATGTTGTGATGATATATTGATACCCGACAAGGCCGGAGGACATTGTGATGATATATTAATACCCACAAATATGGAGGATATTGTGATATTGATACCCAGTAAGGCTGGAGGATGATTATGATGATATACCTGATAAGACCGGAGGATGATTATATTGATTTGCCTATGTGTACATCTAACGATTTGAGTTCGATTGGCCTTATGTATGGCAATTATATATAATCAACAATATCGAAGGATGATTATGATGATGATGGTTACGATGTTAATGGTTATGATGATTATGTTATGATACTTGAATCAATTATGGTATTGTGGATTCTGTTGTATTTATCTTTGTATGCGCATTTCCTATCACCAATATACGCCTATATCTATCATCCTATATGGGGAGGGAGGTGTTACATATGTGTGGGTGATGGCTATGCCTTGTGGTGTTTTGTATGTTTATTGAACTCTTAGCCTTAGGCAGTGGGAGTACGTGAAAGGCTTGGCTAGGTATTGGTTTTTATGACTAGCCGGTTACTCGCATTCTCATTGATATTGTTATTATCATTGTTATGGCTAGTTTGTGATTACATATCCAGTATCGATATTTGAGGTATGATTCTGGCTCTTCCATCTTACGATATCATTATTATGCATGATTAATTCATGATTGGGCATATGGATTAGAAACTCTGAGCATTCTAGTACTAGTTCCTACTATGATTATAAGGTTTAAAAATGCTAGTCTGATGACTTAGGTTATACTTCAAGTTGACCTTGTTTATGTTTATATATGAATGTATATCTAGCTATATATAGCTATGGTATTTCTGTATATCCCTTCATTTATTCAAATTATACATTCATTCCTTGGCCTTGTATACTGTAATGTATCCTTCTTTCGCCCTTTATTTTATCTATTGGCCAGGGATATATGTCATAGTGTTGAGATTCCCGATTATGGATGGACTAGGATAGTTCATCTATGATACTTCTATTATTCTAGTTTTGTGTCTATGATTAGAATCATTTTCCTTACTATCTCACTTGCTTTATTATGTGATTGTTGGAAATTGGGTATAGTTTTCATTCTGTTTATATGTTATATGTATTTGCAATATCTTTAGAGCTCAGTTGGTAGTTGCCTACCGTGTATCACGTGTTTTTTACTCATACTACACTTTAGCAACTTGTAGATCATGGTACAAGTTATTGTCATTGATGTGTGCATCATTTAGAGCAACCATTGTTCGAATACTGAGAGTGAGCTCTTGACATTTAGAGTAGTTTTTTTCTCCCTCTTATGTACTAGACTAGTCTCTATGTAGTATTTAGAGATGGTTTTATCTGTATATTCATTTAGTGCCTTGATAACGCTCAACTTACACATCAATTTAAGTGTAAGGAGGTCGTCGACAATATATTTATCCAACTTAAGAGTCGGGTTCAAATCCACGAGGAACAATGTGAGTGGAGATTGAGTAAGTCCAAAATAATAGTTACTTGGTAGGCTCAAAACTATGGTATATAATGGTTTAGAAGGATTTTCAATCTCGTTGAATGTAAAGGCAATCATTGAGCTTCTAAGGGACTAATTCGAGTAGAGTATAATAAATTAAAATGGATCTTAGGAATATGCTTTCCTAGGGGCAAGCTATGCATGGGAACATGATAATTTCATACAGATTCTAGTAGTTGATGATGTAGTAGGCTAGGTTTAAGGTCTTTGAGGCTAGTTTTTCAACAAAACCTCAATGATGTAACTCATTGACCCTTTTGAGTACCTAACAAATGTGCCAAATAAAGTCACCTGATCTTGGGCATATATGTCCAAACACTGCTATTTACCTATATTTGGACTTGTTTTGAGAATAGAAATTGTGTTAATTATATTGAATTGTGATCTAAATTGTGTTTCATGGCTAACCGATATGATTAGAGATACATGGTAAATTTCCCATGAATTCGGAAAAAATTAGATACATATCATGAAGATACGAACGACCATGTTGATCAAAGTCAAAAATATGTGTAGATGCACGAGACCAAGGATGAAATAGAGGAGCTAAGAAAATACGAGAATTAAGAGAGAAAATAGAGAAAGATTCTAGTGGCGCTATCTCGATGGGTCGCATCGACTGCTAAATGTGGTGCCTTATCCAAGATTTCATGAACAACTTCCAGTGCATCAACACGATGTCAACACATCACGTCAATGAGTAAGTTTTGTACCTTAGCTGAAATTTCAAGAGCAACTTCAAGTACATCGACACGATGTCAACGCATCGTGTCAATGCGAAAAACTTTGAGACTTAGTCATTTTTTAAAAAACAAATTCCAGTGACACAATGCGATGTTTATGCGTTGCATCGTGTGGTGAAGAACTTGACTTAGTTTGATTTTTAAAGACAAATTCCAGTGTGTCAATGCGATGTTGACGGGGTGTATTGGCTGGCTCAACGCGATTAGCCACGCATCACGTCAAGGCTTCAGATTTGGTAAAAGTTTCCCAAGTATAAAGGGAACACTTGAGCACAATTCCCAACACTTTTTGGCAAGCATAGCAGCAGCGGAAAATCATAGAATTCCTTCTTTTAGGTTTCTTATTATTTATTTTGAACTTCTTTACCTCAATACTAATTTTGGGTATGATTAATTACTTGTTTTTTATGTTTAATTCAAACATGAGTGGATAAATACCCTTGTTCTAGGGTTGAGGCCAAGAACATGATTACTCTTTGATATTCTTTATAGTAGTTTCTTTTTGGATTATCACCTGGGTTGTTCTTAATTTTTTGAGCTTACTATTTTAATGCTTAGCTACCATTAGAATAAATTTATATTTCGATGTGAATCCGGGAGGAGAATCATAGATTAGAATGAGGAAATTAAAGAGCAACGTTATTACCTTTTTATAAAATAAGGAGTTTGATTTAGCATCTAGGACAGGGATATACCTAGAATCCTTGTTTGGTTTAACTGCAAGAAGAGTACTTAATGAATCTTGAAGAATTGTTGTATATCTGGGGTAGTTGTAGCAGCAATATTCAATAGATAGAAGATTTGAGGCCGGGAAACAAAAATCATTGCCTAAACCTTGCGAACCAACAACCCGATAACCAATTTGACTACTATAAGAATTGAATTTTGTATGATTGTTCGAAAAGCCTCAACCCTAGAATTCTTATCATTATTGTTTAGAATCGTTGCTTGCCTTGCTTTTGTCATAAACTTTTATTTCTAATTAATTAATTTATATTTTTATTTTCAAGTTCAAAATCATCTTGATACTTTACAACACTTAATACTCATTGTCTAAAACTAAAAGTTGGTTAAATTTCTAGTTGCTTAGTCCTCGTGGGAATGATATCTGATTTTCTAAATCACTATATTACTTGTACGATCACATGCACTTACGTGCATCTGAGTCGCAAAAAGTTTTTGGCGCCATTGCCGGGGACTAATATAATTAGTGAATTGCTAAATTTTTGATTTTTGATATTAAGTTTAAGTGTTAACAACTTGATCTTAGTGGCTGAATTTTTGCAGGTTTAGCTGAATCGAGGACTGGTGAGAGACATAGATTTGGTAGAGCCTTTTGCAGAACCACAACAGATCTTTTAACAAAGGCGAAGAATGGCTGAACAAAGAAATGAACCAGTCTATCCAAATGCCAAAAATGTCCCACCTTCAGTTATTCCAGTTGTTCCTGCTCAACCAACTGCTAGACTTGTTCATGAGGTGGAAATCCCACTCACGAACCATGTGACGAATAGTATTCGCAAGCCTGAACCAGGATGCCGATTTGAATTAAAACAAAATATGGTGCAATTACTGAATTCAATGGGGCAATTTCATGGCCTTTCACACGAAGATTTGTAGCAGCACATATAGGCCTTCTTGGAAATAAGCGATACTTACATTCCTAAAGGGGTGAGTTCTGATTATGTCAGATTGACACTCTTTCTTTTCTCCCTAATGGGGAAGCAAGAAGGTGGTTACATACTGAACCACCACTCTCTATCACTTCATGAGAAGATCTAGCTTAGAAATTCCTTATTTGATTCTTTCTATCTGGGAAAACTGCACGCTTGAGGAGTGAGATCTTGAGTTTCAGACATAAAGATAGAGAGAATCTCTACCAAGCTTGGGAGAGATTTAAGGGTATGCTTAAAAATTGCCCTCACCATTATCAGTCCAACGATGTTCTTGTGCATACTTTCATTGAGGGATTGGAGCCAAACACGAAGATTCTCTTGGATTCAACATCAAGTGGATAGGCTCTTGAGAAGACGTATGGAGAATTGTACACACTGCTGAATCAAATTTCACAAGGGAATCCTGACTGGTATACTGATTCAAGAAGTACTCCTAGGAAGGTTGTAGGGGTATTAGAGGTAGATCAGTTCACTGCATTACAAGCACAGATCACAGCCATGTAAAATCATATGATTACTCAGCTTAATAACATAAAGTGGGGTGTTACACAACTAGCAACCATATCGAATGCAGTCTAATAGGTGAATTCTTGGTGCGAGGTTTGCAAAAATGGTGAGCACACAACAGATGTATGTTCTGTTAATCCAAATTCGATCAACTATGTGGGAAATACGAATTGGTAGGGAAAATAAAATTTTGGTAACATGTATAACCCCAACTGGAGGAACCATCCCAATTTCTCATGGGGTGGAAATCAGGCATAGAATGTAAATTAGTACAAGGGACAAGTGAAACCAAATAACAACCAACTCAAAAAAATCAAGCTACTACTGCTCAAACGAGCAATATGGAGGAATTAATAAAGCAATTTTTGGCTCAACAAGCACAATTTGCAGCTGAAATTAAGACTCAATAGGCACAGCTTGCAGCTGAGTTTAAGAGTCAACAATTGCTTATGAGAAATCTAGAGTTGCAACTGGGTCAAATTGGAAGAGCACAGAATACAAGGCCTCAAAGAGCATTACCTAGTGATACAGAGGCAAATTCTAACCAGGTGAATGCGGTTACAATAAGGAGTGGGCTACAAGCTGAGGAGATAGTTCAGGAGCTGGCTAATCTCACAGTCACTGATAATAGTTCTAAAGACAATGCAGAGAAAGAAGTCAAGGAAAAACTAGCAAGTGATGAAATTCACTTGGAGAAGAAGATGCTTCCCCTACCCTTTTCTCAAAGGGCAAGGAAGCATCAAGAGGAATTGAGTTACAAAAAGTTCTTAGATTTTTTGATGTAGGTTTAAGTGAAACTTTCTCTTGTTGACATTCTAAAGTGTGTTCTAAAATATGCAAAATACTTGAAAGACATAGTTGCGAATAAGAACCGGTTGACCGAGTATGCTATAGTTGCACTTACTCAAGAGTGTAGTCCAAGATTCAAAATAAATTCCTATAAAGTTTAAGGATCCAGGTAGTCTCACCTTGCAGATTACTATTGGACAGACCATTAATGCACGAGGATTGTGTGACTTGGGAGCTAGCATAAATCTTATGCCCACATCATAGTACCAAAAGATGGGTCTTGGGAGTCCCAAACCCACTACTATTATTTTATAGTTGGTGGATCGATCACTTGCTAGGATGAATGGTATCATTGAAGATGTGTTGGTCCAAGTAGAGACTTTAATCTTTCCTATGAATTTTATAATTTTTAACTTTGAGCCTGATCCTGTGGTTCCATTTATTTTAGGATGACCTTTATTAGTAACAAGATAGTCACTAATTGATGTAGCAGCCGAGAAAATAACAATGTGAGCGCATGATAAAGTAAAAGTATTTGATATGTACAAGGCGCTGAAACTGCCAGCTATATATTGACCTTGCTTTGGATTGGCAGTTGCTGTTGTCTGATGATCCATTAGAGCAAGCTTTGATTGGTCATGCTCTTTATGGAGATGTAGAAGCATTGGAATTGGTCTAGGTTATGAATTTAGCAGTGATTGAGATGAAGAAAGTGCCTTTTGAACCATTGAATAGGCCAATTGGCCCATCACCTAAAGCCTCAGTTGAAGAAGCTCCTCAACTAGAACTTAAGGTTCTCCCTCCTCATTTACAATATTTTTTTCTAGGTGATCAAGATACTTTGTCTGTTATTTTGTCTATAGATTATCATAGGTATAGGTAAAGGAAGCCATAGCAGTTCTAAAGAGGAGAAAAAAGTTGATTGGTTGGCAAATATCCAATATTACAGGAATCAATCTAGCATTTTGCATGCATAAAATCTACATGGAAAGGGTTACAGACTGAGAGTGCAGCAACAAAGAAGTTTGAATCTTGTGATGAAGGAGATTGTCAGAAAAAAAGTCATCAAGTGGTTAGATAGTGGTATTATCTACCTAATTTTTGATAGTAAATAGGTGAGTCCAGTGCACTATATATCAAAAAAAGGAGGGATGATCGTGGTGACTAATGATGATAATGAGTTGATCCCCACACATATGGTGACCAATTGGAGGATCTGTATTGACTATTAGATATTGAATGAAGCTATTCGTAAAGATCACTATCCTATTCCTTTCACTAACCAAATACTGGATAGATTGGCGGGACAAGAGTATTATTGTTTTCTGGATGGTACTTCGGTAACAATTAGATTATTATAGCATTGAAAGACTAGGAGAGGACCACTTTTACTTATCCTTATGTCATATACATTCAGACACATGCCCTTCGACCTATGTAATGCACCTGCAATATTTTAGAGATGTATTATAGAGATATTTACTGACATGGTTGAAGACATTATGGAGATATTTATAGATGATTTCTCTGTGTACGGTAATTATTTTGAAAAGTGCTTGAAGAATCTTGACAAAGTCCTAGCTCGACGCGAAGAGATAAACTTGGTGCTAAATTTGGAAAAGTGCCATTTTATGGTTAAGAAAAGAATTATCCTAGGCCATAAAGTGTCATGTAAAGGACTCAAAGTAGATATGGCAAAGGTTGAAGTGGTTGAAAAGTTGCCACATCCAGTTACAGTCAAAGAAGTGCATAGCTTTCTGGGACATGCAGGTTTCTATGGGCTTTTCATTCAAGATTTCTCAAAGATTGTAAGCCCTATGTGCAAATTATTTGAGAAAGAGGCCAAGTTTGAGTTCGGGGTAGATTGATAAGAAGCTTTTGAAAAACTAAAGAAGAAGTTGACTGAAGCACCTATTCTGATCGCACCATATTGGGAGTTATCATTTGAGATAATGTGTGATGCTAGTAACATTACTGTTGGAGTAGTTTTGGGTTCGAGAAGAGATAAGGTATTTCTCTTAATCTACTATGCTAGCAAAGTGTTAAATAATGCTTAAGTTAATTATACGGCTATAGAGAAAGAGATATTGGTTGTGGTGTCGCATTTGACGAGTTTGGATCTTACTTAGTTGACACTAAGCTCTTGTTCATACTGACCACGCTGCCATTAAGTATCTTGTGAACAAGAAGGATGCAAAGCCTTGACTGATTAGGTGGATTCTGCTACTCTAAGAATTCGATCTTGAGGTTCGAGACTAGAAAAGAGCTAAAAATCAAGTTGCTGACCACTTGTCACGGCTGGAAAGTCGAAACCATATTATTAATGACTCACTTAGTAATAAGGAAGAGTTTCCTGATGAAAAGTTGTTGTCTTTAGATGTAGTTGAGTTTTCATGGTATGCTGATATTGTGAATTTGATAGCTTGTGAGGTGTACCCTTCTGATACCACCACATAACAAAGGAAGAAATTACTTTATGATTCTCATGCCTATATTTGGGACAAACCGTATCTCCTTAAGCAGCGTCCAGATGGAGTTATTCGTAGGTGTATTCTAGAGGCTGAATTTTCAAAGGTTCTATAAAATTGCCACTCATCTCCTTATGCTGGACATCATGGGGGTGAAAGGACTGCTAGAAAAGTGCTGCAATCTGGTTTTTTCTGGCCTATGTTGTTTAGGTATGCAATTGCTTCTATGAAGAATTGTGATCAATGTCAAAGGTTGGGCACTATATCTAGGGGTCATGAGATGCCCCTCAACAATATCCTCAATGTTGAAATCTTTGATATCTAGGGGATTGATTTAGTGGGCCCATTCCCACCTTCAAAAGACAATTTGTACATATTTGTGGCAGTTGATTACGTCTCTAAATGGGTGGAAACTGCAACTTGTCTGACTAATAATGCAACAGTAGTGCTGCAATTTATGAAAAAGAACATATTTTCTTGATTTGGTATACCTAGAGCGATAATTAGTGATGGAGGTACACACTTTATAAACACTAGGTTTAAGAATCTCCTTGCTAAATATGGTGTTAGGCACAAGGTGGCCACTGTGTGCCATCCCCAAAAAAATGGACAGTTTGAGGAGTCGAATTGGGAGATTATTGAAGACTGTGAATGGGCAGCAAAAATATTAGGCTGAGAAGTTGGATGATGCACTTTAGGCTTACAAAATAGCTTGCAAGACGCCCATTAGGACGTCTCTATATTGCTTGGTTTATGGTAAAGCATGCCATCTGCTGGTGGAGCTAGATCATCAAGCATATTGGGCCATGAAAATGTTAAATCTGGAGATGAAAGCCACAGAGGAGAAATGATTACTGCAGCTGAATGAGCTTGAGGAGTTCTGGCTTCATGCCTACAAAAATTCCAAGCTATATAAGGAGAAGACCAAAAGGTGGCATGAAAAACAAATTGAAAAGAGAGTGTTTGAACCCAGACAAGTTGTTTTATTGTTCAATTCAAGGCTTAAGTTGTTCTTGGGTAAATTCCAATCTAAATGGTCTGGACCTTTTGAGGTGGTGCGAATGACACCTCATGGAGCTGTGGAGTTATGGAATAAAGAGAAGACAGAAAAGTTCCTGGTGAATGGATAGCGTGTAAAACATTATTGGGCGAATCATCCGGATAAACACAAAGAGTCGATTACCTTGCTGATGAGTAGAACTGAGCTAAGTCATGCTACGATGTAAAATAAGGCAAGGTATGGGAGGCAAACCACAAATATAATGTAATAGGTAGTTTAATTTTAGTTTTTGAGGGCAATAAAAGAAAAATACAAAAGATGAGTCGTGCCATGACAAAAAATATGGCACTTGGTGGAAGGTAACCCACTTTACTTACATGATTTTATTGTTTTTGGTTGATGTGCATAAATGAGAAACTTGGTGGAGATAGAGAAGATGAGAAGAGGGTGAACATTGACCTTTCAGTAAGTAAATAGGTGATACATGGTGAGTAAAAGGTAAGGGGTAAGAAAAGATGTATTCAAATACGGGAAATTTAGCCTTAGAAAATTTTTTGGATGCAATTTCCAGTGGATCGATGCTATCTTGGTGCGTTGCGTCGATGTATATTAATTTCACCCTTAGAAAAATTTTCTAAAGCTATTTCTAGTGAACCGACACGATTTTAATGCATCGTGTTGGTCCTACAACGCATCTCCCATCATGTCGCATCGGCTGTTATGCAGGTAACACTTAGAAAAATTATTTGATACAACTTCCAGGGAAGCAACGCGAATTTGACGCATCGTGTTGATTCTGCAACACTATTTCTAATACATCACGTTGCCTTTTCATTTCTGTGTCACCTCTATATATATGACCTTAACTTACTTAACCCCTAACCCTAACCCTAACTGCGCTGCCCCCATTCTCTCAAAGCCCTAAAAATTGCTCCCTCAAGATTTTTGTGACTTCTTGGCAATAACAATAAGCTTTAATTTCATCTTTATTTTTTCAACTAAAATCCAGGTAAGCTTTGATATTTTTAGTCTTATTGATTCAAGTGCTTTACATGATGTTATGTGTTTGTGATATTAGTTTCAATTAAAGTTAAAATGTCCAAGGTGTTGTGTAAATTATAAGAACTTTCATTGAATGTTAATTTACAATTCTTGTGGGAGAGCATTTAGGGGTGATGGTGATATGTTTGTAGGTTGTTGTTGCTTGTTATTTCTTATGTAGCATGTTGTTATAGTATAAAAAGAGACTCTTGATTTAATTGATTTGGAGAAGATAAGGGCTTGAAATCTAAATTGATAAACAAGTGAGTGTTTGGCTGCACCATGTGTTGAATTTCTACAATCTAGGATGTCGTTGATTCACTACATGATAGAAAGTAAGTGTGGGGTGAATTCCAATTCCATAACACCTTAGTATTAGCTATAAGGTACTGAGGTGAATGTTATTGAAGTGAGAATACATTCAACACAGTAAAAGTGCATGTTTGAAACTGCTAAAGAAAGGTCATTGTTCATAATTAGACGTGTTTATATGAAAAATTATTCATTCATTAGTTATTGAGCTGAGATTGCGAACCGCGCCAACTTTGAAGTGTCTTTTTATGTTAATGCTGAATAACTGATGATTGGACTTGTGAAATAAAAAGGGGAAGCCTGAGTACCCTAGTGCATTCATTTATTAACCTGTGCTACCAACTAAGTGTGCGGTAAATTTCACACTTAGTGGTGGCTAGTTTCGAAGGTGCTTGCTTTATATGTTTGTGGGATACTATGATTGATAGGTAAAATATCAGGAAACCATCAACAATAAAGCAAGGGAAAGAGTGCAGCCATACCATCTGAGCCCAGGCATAAGAGGAGCTGTTAAGATGATCGGGTGCCTTCAGCCCCATATATTCCTAGAGGTCAGAGGAGGTTCAGAACTAAAGATGTGGTTGAAGTCAGGAGAAAGTGGTACTCTCAGCATAAAGAGTCAAAATAGTCAGCTGATCAATTTATTAATAGGGCGAGCTTGATGAAAGAATATCCATCTATGGTGTGAAAGATAGAGGTGCAACACATGATTTTTCTCTTTGCATAGCCGGGTGAATGTAACTTGAGCCTAGTGAGGGAATTTTATGCGAATTAGAACCCAAAAGATTCTGAGGTTGAGGTATGTGATCATGTGATAACTTTCACTGTGAATACTATTAATGAGCTGTTAGGTAAAGAAAGAGGAATTGAAACTACATATAGTAACTCCAACTAACTATCTGTGAAGCCTATACTAATACTGACTCTAGGTAGCCGAGACATGACCCCTAGCTATCTCTAATCAATGCGTAAGAATAGAAATGAAATACAGGAATTGCCAACTAACTTAAGTCCTTAAATCAAGAGAACTTATAACCCGACCCGACCCAGGGGCCTTGTTGTAATGGGCGTCCTAGGTCCAACCGGGATCGGAGACCACCCCTGTTACCCAACCTAACCTCTAGCCGCCTGCTCTGAGTTGGCTGAATTTTGAATATATTACAAGATAGCATAACTGGACAAGGACTGGCTTTGAGATAGGTCTATTCCTAGACAAACCTTAACAAGTCATCCCGTTCACCAAACCGTACTAACCAAGCTACCAAGCCAAACCAATACCGAACCAAGGGCCATAACCAAATGAGTTCCAAAACATAATATGATTAACCACAAAATGAGAGAGGATGGAACAACCAATAATATCGTCAATCGGTATCATCCCCAATACCAATACCAATGCTAAGGCTGACACCAATATCTACCCCGCTCATACAAACCCATAGAAGTACCACAAAATGTCTAACAAAAAGAATACCAAAATTCAGTTGGAACATTCCCCAACCATAGCCAAAACCAAAATCCATTAATAAGTCAAAGTATGAAATAACATCCATGAAAGGATCCTTATAGAATGATGGAAACTCACCACACCAATCCAAATGCTGACCCCGAAGTCCGAATCATAAAAGAGGAAGAGTGGAACGGCTGATTCCTGCATCACGTGGGGATACAACGCCCAAAGATGGGTTAGCGGGTGAACGCTAGCATAAACTCAAGATAAGGATAAAATAATGACATTTATAAAACCAAGTAAATACCATCCATATGCATACAACCATACTTGGGTTGTGTAACTTTGCTGACCTAAACCACCTATGGGCTATATGGGTTCAGCTCCCCTTGCTGAAAGGGCCCTAGTGTGTGAAACCACACGAACAGGGAAGAAAACCTGGGATGACTAGTACAACCCTCAAAATATATAATGTGACATCATACACATGGTCTCTAGGACCAAACCTCACATTGTCAAATATGAGTTTCCAGTTTAGATCCCCCAGGACCTCCACCTTTCACGACTTTGCTACACATCCCTCCTTTAAGCCCAATCAAAACCATTTTCCAACAAAACTATTATTCTATTCTTATTAACCAAGGCTATTAGTAGGGGTATCGTTATACCAACAATAACTTGCAAGTATTGTCCTTAGCCAAAACTTTTTGAAATCAAGGGATTTTCATGTACCCACAGATCATATTGAACCCAAACCATGGCCACCAAGGCCTTTCCAATCCATTTAAAACCAGTTAAACCGTTCATATCATTTAGGGTTCCATTACTAAGTTTAAACAATGCATAAGTTCCATTCAAAACCAATATTATAGTGAAAACATTAGTAAAGACATTTTATCAAACACATTGGGGGCATAGTACTTCTAAAACCAAATTTCATTACCAAAGAACCATTCCTATGCAACTAATTATCCAAAATCACCATTATGCATATAAAAGCATAACTAAAGAAAATGGGAAAACCATACCAAACATTTATAACCAAAACCCCCAAATCATATTTGAAAACCCAAAATCATAACATTCAAATCACGAAAAACATTATATAAAATCATGCCTTTAGTTGAAACTAACAATAAGGGAAGAGAACACGCCTTAAACCAAGATGATGATGGAGAGTAATCACTAAGACAAGCCCCAATTTACTCCTTAAGATGAAACCCTAGCTTCCTTTGCCCAAGAACTGTAAAGAGGATTTAAGAGTGTTTTCTAAGTGTTTAAGCATAGAATAATAGAGCAAATGACCTTCCAAGTGAAATATAAGTCGTGGGACCTTATTTGGATAAGTGAGGAAATATACAAATTGCCCTCACTCAAACTGCATTAAATTCCTTTCATTGGGTATGACTGACTCTTACGAGTCATACCCATCCTGTATGAGTGGTACCCAACTCTCGTACCTTAGGCTTACCCCCTTGGACCCAACATTGTCTGAGGTACGACATACCTAAACCAAAGTTTTATTTAAGTGTATGACTTGTACCCATAAACCGTACCCCTGGCATAATAGAAGCCAGAAGGTTTGAACACTGACAACCATACGAGTCTTGAGTAATACTCGTACCCCAGCTTATGACTCATGGTGAGCCACTCATACTCAGATTCAACTTAAGTCACCAAGTCTAAGGTTAAGTGAATTAACCAAACAACCCGCACCCAACTATTTGAATCATACCACCCAAATCGTATCCAATCTAGTAGCTTGATCCATCCCACCAACCAATACTGGTCAGCTTATGAGTAGACCATACCACCCTTACCTAAGTGTATGACTCGTATCCTAAGTTGTACCTTTCTCAGAAGATAGAAGTCAAGGAAATTTAGTAAGGACAAAAAATTAGGGTGTTTCAATCTCCCTCACTAGGAACATTCATCCCTGAATGACAGATATGGTAGG
>NC_061119.1:95412118-95447118 GCF_002878395.1 Capsicum annuum
GAGATACCCAACCCCTCTAAGGAAACTATCAAAGAATGATCACCAAGACACTTTCTAAACATGGAGATATGAACTACTGGATGAATGGAGTTCAAACTAGAAGAAAACTCCAATTCATAAGAAACATTTACAACTCTCTGCAAAACCACATATGGACCAATATACCAGAGACTGAGCTTTCTATTTTTGTTAAACCGTATTACTTCTTCCATGGGAGATACCTTGAGGAACACCTTATCCCCGACCTCAAACTCATAGTCTCTATGCCTTACATCAACATAGGACTTTTGGCAACTTTGGGAAGTCTTAAGCCTATCCCTAATCACCTTTACCTTTTCCATAGCTTGATAAACCAAATCCAAACCAAACATGTCCGCCTCCCCAAGCTCGAACCAACCAATAGGATATCTATAGCTCCTAGCATACAATGCCTCAAAAGGGGCGTACCAATACTAGAATGATAGATACTGTTGTAAGAAAACTTTACCAAAGGTAGATGCTTAACCCAACCACCACCATAACCAACCACACATTCCCGAAGCATATCTTTCAATGTCTAAATAGTTTTTTCTACTTTCCCATCCATTTGAGGATGAAAAGAAGTACTCACACTCACCTTAGTACCCAATCCCTTTTAAAAAAAACACCAAAAATGAGATGATAATTGCATACCATGATTAAAGATAATCAAAATAGGTACCCCATGGAGCTTCATAATCTCCTAAAGATATAAATTCACATAATCCTCCACCAAAAAGGTAGTCCTTACTAGAAAGAAGTGAATAGAGTTTATCATTCTATCCATGATGACCCAAATTGAATTATATTAATTCTGATATCGAGAAAGAGCAGTAACAAAATCCATATTGATTGCCTCCCATTTCCATTCAGGAAAAACAATCTCTTGATACAACCCACCAGGTCTCATGTGCTCAACTTTTACTTGTTGACACACCAAACACTTGGCCACAAAATCAGCCACGTCCCTTTTCATACCATTCAACAAATATACATCTCCTTAAGATTATGATATATCTTTATCGAGCTGAGATGTACAATGTAGCATGATTCATACGCCTTAGACAATATCCTTTACCATAAACCATCAACATCAGGAACACACAACCTCTCTTGGTATCATAAAGTACCATCGCTACTGACCTCAAACACCATTACCTTCTGCATACCCATATTACTCTTGATTTTCATCAAGATAGGATCTAGCACTTGCTTTTTCTTAATCTCTACACCAAGAAACAACCAAACCACTTCCTGCACCATCACCCTACTATCCTTGGAGTCTAAAATACGAACTCCATGGTTAGCCAAGAGGTGAAAATTTTTCACTAATTCCCGCTTTCCTTCCTTCACATGAGCCATGGATAACCTGCTAGGAGCATCAGGAACCACGTTAGCCTTACCCAAGTGATAGTGAAGGTTCATGTCAGTCTTTGAGAAGCTCCAAACATCTCCTTTGCCTGTGAACATATATTATAGACTCTTATGATCATTTTGTGTGAACATATATTATAGACTCTTATGATCAGAAAAGATGTCTGTGTGCACTCCATACAGATAATGCCGCCAGATTTTCACAGCAAAAACCACTGCCAGCAGTTCCAAATCCTGAGTAGGATAATTCCTCTTATGTACCTTCAACTACCTAGAAGCATAGGCATCCACCTTCCCATGCTACATCAAAACACAACCAAGTACTACCTTAGATGAATCACAATAAACCACAAACCCCTCACTACCCTTAGGCAATGGTAAGACCAGATCCAAAGTTAGCTTATCTTTCAACTTCACGAAACTCCCCTCACAAGCATTTAACCAAGAAAAATTTACCTTTTTCTGAGTCAACTTAGTCAAAGTAGTATCTCTATAAGCTGCCAATAATACCCAGCCAAACACAAGAAGCTCCGAATTTCAATCGGAGTCATGGGTCTAGGCTACCTTTTAACCACAACCACCTTTTGCAGATTCACCATGATCCTCTAGATAGAAAAAATATGACCAAGAAAAGTCACAACATTCAACCAAAACTCATAATTAGAGAAATTATCATACAACTGTTATTTTTTCAAGGTCTGTATTATCACACGGAGGTGATTGGCATGATCTACCTCACTTTTGAAATAAAACAAGATGTCATCAATAAACATAATGATGAAGAGATCCAAGAACTACCTGAAAAACCTATTCTTCGAATCCATAAATACCGCTGGTGCATTAGTAAAACCAAATGACATCACTAAGAATTTAAAGTGTCTATATCGAGTACGAAAAGCTGTCTTAGAGATATCCTCCTCCCTAATCTTAAGATGATGATACCCAAACTGAAGATCAATCTTAGAAAAGTACTTGGCACCTTGCAACTGATCAAACAAGTCATCTATCCCTGGAAGAGGATACTTGTTCTTGATTATTACCTTATTCAACTACCAATAGTCAATGCACATCTAAAGGGAACCATCCTTCTTACATACAAATAATACCAGTGTATCCCACGACGATATACTAGGACGAATAAACCCCTTATCTAGAAGATCCTTAAGTTGCTCCTTAAGTTTTCTAAACTCAATAGGAGTCATTCTATAAGGAGGAATAGATATTGGATAAGTGTCCAAAACTAAATCAATACCAAACCCTATTTCCCTATTTAGAGGAACACTAGGAAGATCATCCGAAAAGACCTTAGGAAACTCATTTACCACTAGAATTGACTGTAAAGAAAGACCTTCTGAGTTAAAAACTATAATCCAGACCAAGTGATAAAGACAACCTTTAGAGATTTACCTCTAAGCTCTAAGATAAGAAATAAACCTTCCTCTAGGAGCTAGGGAACTACCCTCCCACTCTATAATTGATTCACCAGGGAACCTAAAGACAACCTTATTGGTCTGATAATCCAAGGACGTGTAACAAGAGTGAAACTAATCTATACCCAGAATAATATCAAAATCCACCATGTCAAGTTCAAACAAATCCATAAAAGTCAACCTACCACCAACAAATACCACACACCTTTTATAGACTCTCTTAGAAATAACTGAGTCACCTACCAGGGTAGAAATAGAAAAATTATCCAAAAAATCAAAGGATCAAAATACATACAACCACGAATGGGGTCACATAAAAAAGAATGGACCCTGGATCAAGCAGACAATACACATCACATGAAAAGAGTTGTAACGTACCAGAAATGACATCAGGTGAGGCCTTAAATTCCTATTGAGATGCAAGAGAATACAACCTATTTTAGCCAGTGCCGGTACCAGAAGCAAAAGCAAACACCAAAGCTGCACCACTAGGCGCATGATCAGAAAATAAAGTAATCAGATCTTTGACCGCTCCAAAAGCTTCCTTACCAATCAGAAAATTCTTGAGCATATGGCCTAATTGGATATATTTAAAACACTTGTCCTTTTCTTCATCATAATAACCCCGATGAAGATGTCTAATGAAATGGCAAGAAGGGCATGTAGAAGTCGATTGACCCCTACTCTCCTAAGATTGGGTAAGGAGTACTAACAGTAGAGAATGAACTAAAATTCCCCTACTTCTTTTTCCTCAATTTGCCTCTATCCTGACCATCTTGAGACTGAGCACCTCCCTACTTTGAAAACCTGTTCTTCTTACCCTTTCTATCTCTGAACTCCACGTATTTCTTCTTCTCATCCCCTACCTATTGCATATGGATAACTAACCTCAAAATATCCATATCATTGATTAACAAAGTAGTATTTCTTTCCAAGATCAAATCTTGAGATAGCCCAAAGAAAACTTTCTCATTCTCTCTCTCATATCTGCCACCAAATCAGGAGCATACCTTGACAGCTGGTGAAATTTTAAGGCATATTCTTTGACAGACATTTTCCCTTGTTTAAGATTAACAAACTCCTCCATCTTCACTTTTCTTAGCTCTTGAGAAAAGAAATGATCCATAAAAGCACCAGAAAAGGCATCTCATAAGGACAGCTTCTCCACATCATCTCTATCCCTATCCTACTCTTTGTACCATTAGTATACAATATCCTTGAGCTGATAAACTACAAAGTTTATACTTTCCATATTTGTATCCTACATCACCCTGAATATTTTCTTTTTTTTTATCCAAGAAACCTTGAGGATCCTTTTCCACCTTCACACCAATAAAAGTAGGAGGATTCAGTTTCATAGACCGACTCACCCTTGTGGCTTCAGCATACAACCCACCAGATGCATCTGCTCAGCATGAGTAGCAACTAATTGAGCAATAGTATAAATAGATTGGCAAAATTGGTCATTAGTCACCTCACCCTGAGGAGGGCTAATGGCAACTGAAGGAACTCTAGAATAATCAGGGATAGGACCCTAAGATTAAAGAAGAACTCCAGATGTAGGACATACCCCATAAACATTGTCCCCAGATGGGACTGAAGCGTTTCCTTATATTTTAGATCATTGAGGCATGATATGAAAAGTGAACAACCAAAGATTAAAGAATAATTCCAGGACGTAGCCTCCAAGTTTTAAAATAGATTACAAAGAAAGTAAAACATTCCTAAATGTTTTGTAGCCACTCTCTTATGAGTGTGGCGTGTTACATACCCTTAAAAAAGACTCTACCAGACATGACTTTGTGGACTCCTACTTTGTGGACTCCTAATTGACCATAAACGTAAAGGTTTAATACCAACTTGACATGACCTGAACTGGGGGCCTTATTGTAATAGGTATCCCAGGTCTAATTGGGATCGGAGACCACCCCCGTTACCCAACCCAACCTCCGGCTGCCTGCTTGAGTTGGCTAAATTTCAAATATGTAACAAGATAGAGTAACTGAATAGGGATTGACTTTGGTATAGTTCTATTCCTAGACCTACCCTACCAAGTCATCCCATCCTCTAAACCATACCAACCAAACCAATACCGAACCAAATGAGTTCCAAAACATAATATGATTAGCCCTAAAATGAGAGAGGATGGAACAACCAATAATATAGTCAACCGACATCAGCCCTAATACTAATACCAATGCTAAGGTTGACACTAATACCGATCTCACCCATACCAACCCATAGTAGTACCACAAAGCCTCTAACTAAAAGAATACCAAAATTTGGTTGGGACATGCCCCCAACCATAGCCAAAACCAATATCCATAAATAAGCCAGTGTATAAAATAACATCTATGAAATTGAGCCTTTCAAAATGATGGAAGCTCACCACTTTAATACAAATGCCGACCCCAATGTTTAAATGGTTAAGTAGGAGGAGTAGAACGGCCGATTCCTATATCACGTGGGGATACAACACCCGAAGATGGATTAGTAGGTGAATGATAGCATAAACTCATGATGAGGATAAAATAATTCCCTTTATAAAACTAAATAAATACCATCCATATGCATATAAGCATACATATAAATAACTGTGTTGGGAAAGAGAAGCGGGTTTAGCATGTCATTGAAACCGTTACTTGGGCTGTGTAACTTTTCCATTCTAAACTACCTACAAGCAATACGGGTTTAGCTCCCCATGCTAAAAGGCCCCAGTGCATGAAGCCGCACGACCAAGGAAGAAAACTTGGGATGACTAGTATGTCCCCTAAAATATATAGTGTGACATCATGCACACAGTCTCTAGGAACAAACCTCACATCGACAAATATGACTTTCCAATTTAGATCCCCCAACCCCTTCATCTTCTATGTCTTTTCTACATATACCTTCTTTAAGCCCAATTAAAACCATTTTCCAACCAAACTATTATTACATTATTATTAACCAAGGCCATTAGTAGTGGTATCATCATACCAACAATAACTTGCAAGTATTATCACTAGCTAAACCTTTTTGAGATCAAGGGATTTCCATGTACCCATAGATCATATTTAACTAAAACCATGGACACCAAAGCCTTTCAATCCACTCAAAACTATTTAAACTGTTCATATCAATTAGGATTCCATTACCAAGTTTAAACCATGCATAAGTTCCATTGAAAAACTAATATTATAGTAAAAACAATATTAAAGGCATTTTATCAAACACATTGGGGGCATAATACTTCCAAAACCAATGTCCATTACTAAAGAACCATTCCCATGCAACTAATTATCCAAAATCACCATTAATGAATATAAAAGCATAACTAAAAACATGGGAAAACCATACAAGGCATTTATAACCAAAACCCCTAAATCATATTTAAAATCCCAAAATTACACAACATTTAAATCACAAAAAACATTGTACAAAACCATGCCTTTTGTTGGAATTAATAATAAGGAAAGAGAACATGCCTTAAACCAAGATAATGATGGAGATAAATCACCAAAACAAGCCCCAATTTACTCCTTAAGATGAAACCTTAGCTTCATTTGCCCAAGAACTCTAGAGAGGATTTAAGAGTGTTTCCAAAGGTTTAAGAATAGAATAATAGGGAAAATAATATTCCAAATTGCAATATAAGTTGTGGGACCTTATTTAAATAAGTGGGAAAATATCCAGATTTCCCTCACTTAAACTATACTAAATTCTCATCATAGGGTGCAATTGACTCTTACGAGTCGTACCCATTTTGTAAGAGTGATACCCACCCCTCGTACCCTAGGCTTTCTCTTTTAGACCCAACAATGTCCAAGGTACAACACACCTAAACTAAAGTTATATTTAAGTGTACGATTGGTACCTATAAACCAAAACCCTGGCAGAATAATATCTAGAAGCTTTGAATACTAATCGCTATATAAGTCTTTAGTATGACTCATACCCTATCTTACAACTCATGGTGAGCCACTCATACTCAAATCCAATTTAAGTTACCAAGTCTAAGGTTAAGTAAAGTAACCAAACAACCCGTACCCAACTATATGACTCGTACCACCCAAATCGTACCCATTCTAGTAAATTCATCCATCCCACCAACTAATACTGGTCAACTTATGACTGGACCATACCACCCATACCTAAATGTATGACTCATAACCTAAGTTGTTCCTTGATCAGAAGCTAGAAGACAAGGAAATTTTCTAAGGTCCAAAAACCAGGGTGTTTTAACTTATCACCTGCTGGCTGGAAATAATGGTCTTTCTTAAAATAGCGCTAATGTAAGAAATTGATCTACATCACATGAAAAACATAAGTAAAAGAGGTATGCAATCAGTATTTTAAATGTACTGAGTATGTAAGCAATGCATTAGTCATGAAAATACTTAAAATATGGTTTAAACTGTGGACATAAGCCATTTATTGAGATACACATTTAAAAAACATATTTGTATGTAAAAGTTGTGAGATAATGAAATCTTTGGAATTGGAGCTAAAATATTTATGTAAACTAGGAAGCTATAGTAGCATAACTATTTTATTTGATCTAAAATTAATGTTAAATATACTAAAAACTATGATGAATGGAAGGAGTTGAGTTAGAGTACAATAAACCTATATAAATCATATACTGATATATAGTGATAACATGTACAATCATAGTATAAAATCCAATAAACCTAAATTGAGAGTCATGCACGAATACTAATTTTGAAACTATAAGATATGAATCGATGCAATGACCAAGTAAATAAACATGTAACTAATCAATACTATACTGAATAAACTGAATACATAGTCATGCAATACATGATTTTGAATCATGGGAGTTACTATTAACCAACATATAACCATGTGAGCTAAACATGGAATTCAACGTTTATCCCCATCAAAATTACTAGTATACCTTGCCATTGTATAAAGAATAATTTGACATGGTACCACTAAACTGATGTCTAAAAGAACTAAAGTGTAAAGCTTGGTCTGAGGGGTGACTCTTTAGAACCTATGGTGGTGCCTTAGTTTTGGAACATAGGAATATCTACTAATGGTCTTAACCTAACTGGTGGGTGAGCCTTCATCCCTTCATCCACTCGATACTATTAACTACTCCTAACAAAATATCAGTTGATATACTGAATAACTCAATTATACAAAAGTTCTGAATCTAAAGTATACATACTTTATCTGAAAGAATTTTAAATTATAAATACTAAAGGATTGAGTATTCAACTAACAATGCATGATGCATGATATCCTAAGTCATCAGGTGTTCATAATTCACCATCTTTGAAGAATACAACTAATAATGAGAATTTAATAATTGGAAGGAAAAAGAGGAAGTTCACAGCACAAGTCCAAAATATTTAATATCACTATGTTGAGGATCCATAAAATGACAAGCCTGTAAAGATAATGAATTTTATGGTAAAACATGTCATGTTAAAGTAATATAGACTGAAATCTATCAAATCATGCATAATTTATTTTGAAAAGGGTTGAAATCTATAAAACATGCATAATTTTTCACCTATTATAAAAAATGATTTAACTCCATGAAAATTATGCATAATAACATTGAATGGGAACTATAATAATAAAATAACATGAGGGAGTTAAATTTTAAGAATTTGGAATAATTGGGTATTAACCCTAGATAATGATTTCATAGAAATCATAACTGAAATTCATATTTTAAAACTATGTTTTGGGAATAAGGTTGAAAGAAGTATCTTATTGAATACCCACATAATTTATTACTTTTGATTCATGAACTAAAGTTTGGAGGATTTGAGTTTGAATTTAAGGACCCTAATTTCTTGTTTGGATACTAGTCAACTGTAACACCCCAAAATTCAAGCTAAGATTAGAACCTTTCTTCAAGCATATATAGATTTCAATGATACTAGATTAAGAAAAATTTGGATTTATTGGATACCAGATTAATCCA
This sequence comes from Capsicum annuum, assembly GCF_002878395.1. Lineage (NCBI taxonomy): Eukaryota > Viridiplantae > Streptophyta > Magnoliopsida > Solanales > Solanaceae > Capsicum > Capsicum annuum. Next base: position 95,420,885 of record NC_061119.1, read on the forward strand.
ACGCATATATAGTCTTCTTTCAAAGCTAACTCTTGCAATTTATTAAACTTGGAAGATTAATATATGTCAAGTATCCAAATAAGTGTTAGTTATAGCCTACCTTTATGTGAGCGTACTGAGCTTTGCCTTGTGGGGTTCTTGATATATCCTTATGTCATGATGGTAATTCCTTTGTTGTGAATATGCAAATACTAATTAATCCATATAATGACCAAATTATTTCTTCTAGTGAAATCAATTTGTGAACACCCAGTGTTGGCACTTGTGCTTTAAATAATAATGAATTATTATATGAAAGGTATTCTTTGGTTGTAGATAACATGGATTTTTTGGTTTATTTGAGGAACCCAAGTATGGATTGCCCTTATAAAGTTGGTCTTAATTGTGACCCCTTGTATGATACCCACTTTTGTTTTTTATATATATATATGAGGATATTATAAGTGCTTGATTCTATGAATTTTTTGTATGTTTTGACCATTTTACCCCCTATAGGGTAGCTACATAAGGTTTCTGAGGTATAGAGATAGTTGATAGAGTTTCCAATGCGATCTAGAATAATTTGTGTGAGATTGTGGTTTGTAAGGGTTAAAAAGGCCTTATAATTGACTTTGACCAATATTTATTATTCTATGTGTCGAATGGCAAAATGGATGCTAGTAAATCTGAAACATTAATTTTGGGTTGGTAGCATGGTTGGTGTGATTTCATGGCTTTTGGTTCTTATTTTAATTCTCTATTTGAAAATTTGTGAAATTGGGTCTTAGGGGTCAATTTTCTTAAACCACCTCTTTTCAAAAATCTGATGTTGCCATTGAGTCCAGAACATCAAATTTAGCATATTTCGTTTGCTTGTATATGATTTTTAATGAATTTTGAGGGCTTGATATACAACTTTGCAATTTTTAGAAAATTTGCTAGTGCACCAATTATTTGGTGCATTCATTTTAGCGTCCAATAGATTGCTAAGGTGGTGACCACTTTAGCAGCCATAAGACTGCTAAGGGGGTGACCACTTTAGCATCCCAGGCACCGCTAAAGTAGAGCCCACTTTAGCGTCCTTTACCTTGGTGACATAGGTACCGCTTTAGTGGTCAACCTATGTAAAGTCGATCCACTTTAGTGATTGACTCATGCTAAAGTGTTGACCACTTTAGCTATCAGTGCTGGGTTAATATAAAAACCTTCTTCCTTAATTTTTCTCCTATTTTTGAGACTTAGAGCTTCAGGTTGAGAGGAGTTTGGATGAGTTCTTCCATTTTTGAGCTTGGGTAAGCTCTAACTAGTTTAATTATTTTACTTCAATTTTTGTCATCTAAAACTCATTAATTTTTAATTTCGTAAGCGGAATTTTAGGATTTTAGCTCGAAAGGCCTATAATAGTTTTCTTTAATTGAAACCCCCTTTTATGCCCATTTTGACATTGGTTTTTTTCTATGGCTCATTATAATCATGGCAATACATTTATGAACTAAAATTCTAATTTTACCCTATCTTTTTAAAAATTCATTTCAGGGGTCCATTTTGACCCCAACTCAAACTAGGCAATATGGGCATCATTGGCTTTTTTCCATCTGTAGCTTATATATTTGTATGTTTTAGCTGGTTTCAAGGCTGTTTGAGAAGGGAAGGCTCTAGGTTGAAGGGTCATGGACCAAATTTCATCACTTTAAGGTAGGTTATGGCTTAACTTTCTTCAAACTGGGTTGGGTATTTAATAATTATATAAAAACATACTATGGGTATGGGTTATAACTATAGGAATAATGGTATTACTATTGTGTGTCTGGGTGGGGTCTTATGTTGTTATTATTGGTGAATTGAGATGATAATTGCTATGTGTGGCTCGTATGGGGGGTCTTATCTGATATTGTTGGTATTCTATATATATTTGGTTATTTCTTCATGGTAGAAATGCCTATGTTAAGGTTAATGTGATATTAGTGATTCCTTAATTGCATAATTCACTCTAATTATACATGGCTTATATTAAATCATGGATGGTTGACATGTTGAGTGGATTTTTAGCTCACGTGCATGTACATTAATTTGATTTGAGGCCTTCATATTGGTTTGGTTGTAAGCATTACATCCACATATCATACATACATTTATGATAAAATGGTACCACTGTGGAAACACCCATTTTTGATAGAAATATGATACTTTTACAAAACCCTCTATCATAGCCATAAGTTAGAGATAAGATATGGACATAGAGATTGGGATTGAGTATTGAAATTATATGTGGGTTGCGAATCCCCAAGGGTCTACCTAGAATCATAGATGCTTGGTAGGTGTATATGAAGGTTATGCAATATCCTCAATCACATTACATCATCATATTATCATACTCATTACATTTCATTCATTGGTGCATCTTTAGTGTTTTGTTTCTATATTTTATCTAATGTATGTCAATTTTGTTTCTTCTATATATCTATTTCCTGCTTATGTGCTATATTTAGAATTATTAGTTGAGTGAGTGTGATCTACCATTTCGGACATTTTTTTCTTGCAGGTAACTTGTCATAATGTGCATTTATATACATTATTTTCAACTTTGTGAAGTCATCCTATATACCTATTGAGTACAAGTAAACTATACTCATCCCTAATATGCTCTTTTGGTGTAGATCCAAGTAGGAGTGTATTGCATGATAGTTGAGTTTGGCTAGTGATTTGATCTATTCAAGGTAGGGTCTACTTCAAACTTCTAGAGTCGACCTATGACCTCATCCTATCTAGTTTATGTCTTATTTTGTATTCAGAGAGTGACTTGTGTTTTTTTTGGTTTCTCAGTTGTATTTTCAAACTTTGAGTTATATGTAGATTGTTCTTACACTGTTACATCAATTTGGGATGATTTATGGTATTATTGTTATTCAGACTTCTACTATTATTTTACATATATGGTTCGACTTTGCTCTAGAAGTCTCATCTTAGGATTTTGTGTTGTTTTTCCTATTTCGTATTAGTTTGGTAATTGACTTATTCATCAAGTTTTAGCAACGACAATTGACATCATGACCTTAGTTTTTAGATTATGAAAAATTGGTATCAGAGCTAGGTTCTTCAATCTCATTAGTATAAGAACAAGGTGTTTGGTAGAGTCCCACGAATTGATATAGACATTCATATCTATCTTTGAGAGGCTATACTATATCTTTAGGAAACTTTATTATTTAGTTCCTTATTGTGGGGATCTTTGACAACTTTTGTTCTAAAATGTGTTTTACTCATTTATGCAGAAATGGTAAGGACTAGATCCTATGATGCTAGGGATAATAAGCCAGCATTTGAGGAGAGAGCCCAGTCTAGAGGCGAGTTATTAGTTGTGGATGGTCCCAAGGTAGAGGATGGGCACGGGGATCTTCCCCTTCTAGAGGTAGTACTAGGGGGATTTTCCCTGAGCTCGAGGTTGAGAATACTAAAGATATGGGACCTACTCAAGTTTAACAGAGTTCTTCTACCCCAGTCCTGAAGGGGTTATTGATTTGTTTGATGACTCATTTGGAGGGTGTTTCTTTGAGCATACCAAGTGTTCCTCCCACTTTGAGAATCCTACCTCCATTAGAGCTAGTCTACTTATGGTATTTCTCAAGCTTTAAGTATTGTACCTCCATCTATGCTAAAGTTTTCTGATAGTGTTCCTACAACTCTGAGTGTGGTTCCTTCAGTAGTAGAGACATCTTTTTATGGTACTCCACAAACTCAAAGTGTCATTCTTCCTTCTATGCCAGTATCTGTGTATGGTATTTTTAAATTAGGAGTTTAAAATTCATCTATATTACCCCCTTGGGTGGGATCTTAGCTATCAAAATTCACTATCCCTCCTATTGCTATGGGTACAATTATGTCTTTTGAGGATCAGAAGAAATTTGAGAGAATTACTCGCTTAGGTCCACCTAAGTTCAGTGGTGCCGTGGGTGATTATGTCTATGAGTTCTTGATTGATTAAAAAAATAAGTTTTTCACGACCCGAAGTGAGGCCTTGGCCGTGACGAGCATTCTTGAATCGTGAAGGCCCAGGACGCCCTCTGTCTATCTGGTAACCATGCACAATATTCATATAATAAAAGATAATACGGAAATAGAAATATAATACGGAAACATGGTCAGTCTGAATGTGATCATACTACTGAAAAATTGAAATCCAAAATATATCTGGATAATAATAATGTCTGACTCAGTTTGCGAAATCTCTACTATGAACTAAACAAAACTGTCTGAAAACTGACAAAAGGCCCCCAGTAGACCAAAATATGACTAAAAATAAATATCTGAAAGTAAACAGGCGTTCTGGAATATAGAAGGCTCACCCCTGCACAATCTACTCTGCGATCTGAAATAGGTACTGTTTATCTAGACCCCTAGACTGTGTCTCAAAAACCTAGAAGGAAGGAGGGGGGTCAGCACAAATGTACTGGCACACAAAGCAATCCAAAATAAAGTATTTGAATATATATATAATAGATGAGAGCAATTTTTATCAACACATCACGTATAAAATAGCTTCTGAAAACACATGGACATCATTCAAAAATCATGAGACATTCTTGTCCGAACAATTTCTGATCTTTCTATTACTTCTGAGTTAGGTGGCACTCCCCTACAAGTCTAATATTCTAGGGGCTATATGAAATCCGCCATTGACTCGGCGGGGAAGCCCCCAACCCAAGTGTGCCCCAAGGGTTGGAGTGTCTGAGTCTGATACACCATACGACACTTAATCCAGCGTATAATAATATACCTAGATCGGAAAATCATGATTTTGGGCAATGAGTTGTCTGAACTCACGCCTTCTTCGGGGACCACCTAACATCTCTTTATGCCCAATTTTTAACCTTTTCAGAACATGTATGATTCTGAAATTTCTTAATCATGAAAGTCTAATAAAATCTGATTTCTAAACTAGTCTGTGTTGATTATGGCATTTGTCTGAGTTGGTATTGTCATACAAAGACTTGCAAGTCCTATGTCTGAGCCATAATACATTAAGTATGATCTTTCATAAAAGTGTAGTTTCAGACCACCCAAACATGTAATTTGCATAAAAGATTTCATGTTTCGAAACTCAAGTCAAAACCATGCAAAATCTTTCATCAAACATATGGTGGTCATGTGCTTTTGGCAAAATTATGCACTCTTTCATTATATGTATATTCAACATTTACAACTCTCTCTTTCATGTTCAAAATCGTATTCCAACCATAGCAAAGTCAAAGCATTTCATATCATGATTTTTCAAGACGTATTTCAAAACAATCTATATCATGTGAAACATGAGAAAATTACATCAAGAGAGGGATTTCATGTAAATCGTGCTCTCAATTCATATTTCAAGGCAAAACACATATATACATATACATATAATTTTCAAGTCACTTTGGGGGAAAGCCAAAAGGCTAAAACAATATCATTTAAAGCTTCTAAAACATGAATATGTACATGAATTCAAAAACCCCTTTCTTAAAACATGATTTCTATGCCCATGAGAATTTAGAAAAATCCCGCGTACCTCTATTTAAGAAATTGAGGGATGATCCTTGAAGCCTACGATGTGGGGATTCCAAAATCTCTAATTAACTTCCAAAACCCACGGTTGAATCTTGAGGTATTTGGGATTTTTGTTTGAAACCCTAAGGGGTGTTCTTGAGAGAAAATTTGAGAAAAGGATTATATTTTGATGAATTGGGGGATAAATCTGGTGTTATAGACGAAACTTGGGTGAGCTGAAATGACTAAAATGCCTCTAAGAAAACAAACAAAGTCGAAACTGTCCCTCAGTTAACAAACTGACAGGCTGAAGTAAAATGGGTATAACTCCTTACTTAGCTATTGTATTTGGATGAAAATAGTTGCATTGGAAAGAAAACACAAAGATCTTTCATTTGATAGGTAGAATCTCTCCCAGTTAATTATATTCAGAGAGTTATGATCATTTGAAGTTGATCCTGAAATGCTGAAAACTGGGCAACAGGCTATGCGTGTTGCGACTGTTTTGAAATCGAAACGCAGCCTTATGCATTCCGAAAAATTCCAAAACTTATCCAAGATGTACTATGACTGTAACACCCTGATTTTCTTAACCGGAATGATACACGATGATCATGACCCCGATGGACCACAAGCTAACTATGACTGATATCTGTACCTGTACACTGCAAATCATGATAAAATAATGCGATATACATAGAACTGTAAGGCCATAAGGTTCAACTGAGTACAATCATGTGGGTGAAAATACCCAAAACAACTCAATCTGAGCATAAATCTGAGAGTAGATTTGAAAGCCTCTAAACTGTCTGAATAAGGAGTTGAAGGAACATGTCTCCAACTAACTTCGTAAAACTGAACGGAAGAAATAAATAAATGTATCAAATCATATTGTCCTCGAATAAATGAGGACTCACTGTGTCTCTGCGACTAATTCAATTATATACAATTTGGTAGGTCTAAATCATCCAAAATACCACATTAATATCGAGTTATACTCATTCAAAGATGACCCTTATAAAATCGAACACTAAAACTTTATAGATTCAAAAACTCTTAGCTTGTATTACCTTGAGTGACTCATATGAACATGCTTAATGCATCATAAGCTATCCTATCACTAGGATATTCATTGTAAGTCATGTACTCAAGTATGAATCATAGGATTAGAAACATGCGGGCCATTACAATATCTTCTCCTTGGGAACATTCATCCTTGAATGAGAATTTACTGAGACAGGATACAAGGTAATAGAACCTGAACTGAACATGAAGAACTAAAACTTGATCTCATGACTGACATGCTAAACATACTGAACTCGTGCATATCTGATGCACGAACAACTGATACATGAATGTATGACTGAGTATGAAATGGTTAATAGGTACTAAGTTTATCCTAGAAACATGAACATAAAACTTAATAAGCTTAAGGAGAACTGTTACCTTGAGCTTTATCGGAATTGGCGAGGAAGAGGTGAGGATACTTGGTATGCATATCTGCTTTTGCTTCCCAAGTATCTCCCTCATGAGACTGATTTCGCTAAAGAACCTTGACTAGAGGGACTTCTTTGTTCCTCAATCTACGAGTCTGATAATCTAAGATTTCAACTGGAATCTCTTCATAAGAGAGGCTGTTCTGAATGTCGATGCTCTGAATAGGGACAACAACTGCTTGGTCACCTATGCACTTTTTTAGCAAAGAGACATGGAAGACTGGATGGACTGAGGCTAGATCTGAAGGCAACTCAAGCTCATAAGCTACCTTGCCGAAGCGACAAAGAATTCTGAAGGGACCGATATACTGGGGACTGAGTTTCCCTTTCTTGCCGAACCTCTTAACTCCTTTCATGGGAGAGATCTTAATATAGACATAGTCATTGACCTCAAACTCGAGATCCTTTCTACGAACATCTGTATAGGACTTTTGTCAGCTCTGAGCAGTCCGGAGTCTCTCTCTGATCAACTAAACTTTCTCTAAGGTGTCGAATTCTAAGTCCAGACCTATGACTGAGGCCTCAGTAACTTTGAGCCAACCAATCGGAGATCTACATCTCCTACCACAAAGAGCTTTGAATGGAACCATCTAAATACTAGAATGATAGCTATTGTTGTATGCAAACTCAATCAAAGGCAAGTGGTCATCCCAACTTCTCTTGAAGTCAATTGCACACGCCCTTAGCATATCTTTAAGAGTCTGAATGGTCCTCTCTGCTTGACCATCTATCTGAGGATGAAATACTGTGCTGAGATGGACTTAGGTACCGAGACCCTTTTGGAATGATTTCTAAAAGTGAGAAGTGAACTGGGTACCTCTGTCTGAGATGATAGATAGTGGAATATCGTGTAATCTGACTAACTTCTTGATATAGGGTTTGGTATAATCCTCGATGGAATAAGAAGTACAAACAGGAAGGAATGAGCTGACTTGGTCATTCTGTCTATAGTGACCCAAACTGAATCATGCTGATGATGAGTTCTAGGCAAACCTGTCACGAAGTCCATGTTAACTTCTTCCCACTTCCAAGTAGGAATGGTGAACTCTTGCATAAAACCACTAGGTTTCTGATGCTCTATCTTAACCTGCTGATATATAGAGCACTTAGCCACAAACTCTGCAACATCTCTCTTCATCCCACTCCACCAATAGATCTCTCACATGTCATGGTACATCTTAGTGGCCCCTGGATGAATAGAGTATCACGAACCATGTGCTTCTGCAAGAATTCGCTGCCTCTAATCATCTACACCTGGAACACATAGACGACCCTGACAATTATAAAGAACACCATCTCCCCCTTGGGATAAAACCTAGACTTTCTGATTCTGAACTGACTCTTTGGGCTTGGAAAGGCTAGGATCCCTGTCTTGTTTCTCTTTCACCTCAGAAACTAGAGATGACTCTGAACTACTATGAACACATACACCACCCTCTAAAGAATCGACTAAGCGAACGCCTAGTCTGGCAAGCTGATGGATCTCCTGATCCATATTTTTCTTACTATCTCAATATGAGAAATACTACCTATGGAGAGTCGACTGAGAGCATCGGCCACAACATTGGCCTTGCCCGGATGATAAAGAACACTTATGTCATAATCCTTCAAGAGCTCTAACCACCTTCTCTGGTGAAGATTGAGATCTTTCTGGGAAAAGACATACTGGAGGCTTTTATGGTCTGTGAAGACATCTACATGAACTCCATAGAGATAATGCCTCCAAATCTTCAAGGAAAAAACTATCGCTGCTAACTTAAGATCATGAGTAGGATAATTCTTCTCATGTGGCTTTAACTGTCTAGAGGCGTAGGCTATGACCTTATCATGCTGAATAAGGACACAACCTAAACCCACTCTGGATGCATCACAATAGACTACGAACCTGTCTGGACCATCTGGAATAGCTAGAATTAGAGCTGAGGTGAGTCGAGTCTTCAACTCTTGAAAACTCTTTTTGCATGAATCTAACCACTGAAACTTAATCTTCTTTCTGAGTCAATCTAGACATGGAAGATGCAATAGAAGAAAATCCCTCGACAAACCATTGTAATAGCCAGCCAAACCCAAGAAACTCCTAATATTTGATGGACATATGGGTCTGGGCCAGTTTTTTATTGCCTGGATTTTCTGAGGATCTACTCTAATTCCATCACCAGAAACAATATGGCCAAGGAATGCTACTGATCTTAGCCAAAATTTGCACTTGCTGAACTTAGCGAATAACTGGTGATCCCTAAGAGTATGAAGAACAATCCTGAGATGGTCTGCATGATCACGCTCTGTGCGAGAATAGACCAGAATATCATCTATAAAGACTATGACAAACATGTCCAAGTATCGCTTGAACACACAGTTCATCAAATCCATAAAAGCTGTTGGGGCATTGGTAAGACCAAATGACATGACTAAAAATTCAAAGTGACCATACCAAGTATGGAAAGCTTTCTTCGGAATGTCACATTCTCTAACTCTAAGCTGATGATAGCCTGATCTGAGGTCTATCTTGGAGAAGTAACTGGCACCCTGAAGTTGGTCGAATAGATCATCAATCCTGGGAAAAGGATATCTGTTCTTGACTATGACCTTGTTGAGTTGACGATAATCAATACACATCCTGAGAGAACCATCTTTCTTGCGCATGAATAATACTGGCGCACCCCATGGGGAAATACTGGGTCTGATGAATCCCTTATCTAAGAGATCCTTCAACTGATCTTTCAGTTCCTTGAGTTCTGTTGGTGCCATTCTGTATGGCGGAATAGAAATAGGTTGAGTATCTGGAAGAAGGCCTATGCCAAAGTCTATTTCCCTTTCGGCATGAATGCCTAGAAGATCTTCGGTAAAGACATTTGAGAATTTATTAACAACAGGGACTATTTCGAGGCTGGGATGTTCAGAACTAGAATCTTTAACATGCATGAGATGATACACACACTCCTTATAAATCATTTTCCTTGCCCGAAGGTAGGAAACAAGTTGACCCCTAAATGCTGAAATTCTACCCTTCCACTCTAGGACAGGCTCATTCGGGAACTGAAACTGAACTATCCTATTTCTACAGTTGACTATGGCATAGCAGGAATGAAGCCAATCCATGCCGAGAATGACATCAAAATCAGTCATATCTAACTCCACTAAATCTACTGACGTGGATTTCTGAGATATCATAACTAGGCAGTTCCTGTATACTCGCCGATCTATGATGGTTTTACCCACTGGTTTAGCTAGGATTTCATATCACATAGAAGGCTAATCCATGCACGAATTTTATGGGGTGTTACATTATCTCCCCCTTGGGATCATTTATCTCCGAATGATGGATTGGAATTGTTGAAGCTCAAAGGTATAGAATGACGCTGACATGATGTGTCTTCTAAGAAAGTATATAACTGATCTGAAATATTTAAACTTCTATCATGAAACTGAATTATGAGTTGACTTTCCCTTACTTTCTTTAAGAAGCTGATTCATACTAAGAGTTTAGGATTCCCTTGAAGTGTTCATGATCCAATCACACATATTGAATTGAGAAGTGATAACTTATGCAATTACGAATCGTGAGGCATCAAGACTTAGAGGTATTATACTAACTGGACTAAAATACTTGGAAGTATTTGAGATTATGCACTGAACACTTATGAACTGAGTCACAACTAAATAGCTGAATCTGAAACATGATGCTTTGACTGAACTGAATTCGCAACTTAGGATGAAATATATTATCTCTTGGGATGGTTATACGCATGAGACTTTGGATAGCAGGATTGGGTGAAAAGGTGGAAAACCACCGTAACTTGTCTGCCTGACTGCTAAACTGAAATACACCGGAAACTTATATTCAACGGGAGTATCTCTTCAACACTCTGTCTAAAGAAATTCTAGTAGCATTATGGAGCAAAAGATCTTGGACAATGCAACTTCTTGTTTTTCAAGATTAGCACACTTCTTTAATACTCCCTTAACTATACTATTTCCCTTAAATACCATATTCATTCCATTCAACTTATAATTCTCATATGGGCACTGATAGCTCTTTCTACAATGTCTATAGTTGCTTAAATACTTTCACTGCGATCAAGCCTAACTCTAAGTCACAAAAATACAATATGTCATACCATGATACTAGTCTAAACAATATGATTCAATCTTCCATATCTTTTTAAAGTTCACACCCTAAGCATATCATGCCTTCCTACATTAATGACTAACTCTAAACTCTTACTATAAATTCATTAGCGCATATTGCGTCCCTTCACTAAAATCCCAACATGTCATTCAAGCCTATCTTTATAACCTCATATGAACTTCAAGGCAAACACCCATGAAAAAATACTTCACATATTCTCTAAACCACGATTAATATAACTCCCACGCACTACCCTAAGAACATACACACAAATTTCCACTAACCATCACATATATAAAAAACTTGGCCCCAGATCTTACTTCACACTTATGGTCTTATCTAAAACAAGCATACTATAAAGCGTGAGTACATGAGTCATGAGCTACATGACCTCAATTTGGAGTTCATAACTTATGGAATGGGATTCCGACTACTGAATGAACTGAAACTTCTCATTTTGGAACTTGAAGAGTACATGATTCTCTATCATAAGCATGAACATGAATTTTGATCATTGGACTGAAGCGTAAGGCATGAGTAGATATTGGGATGACTGGAAAAAAAATATTGAGATAAGAATGAGTTGAATCTCACCCTCACTTTCTGACGTTCTATATCATCATGACATCACGACTAGAATCTGATAGCCTGACTTGGTTATTTGCTCTATCATCTCCCCCTTAGCTTTAAGCCATCATATTAAGTTTGGGAGATCCCTTACTAGACTCTAAATTGAAGTACACTCATTGTACTCTGGGGTCTGGAAAACTACTATACACGCATATCATAGCACATAACCCGAATAACTACACCTGAAAGTGGAAAACCCACTGTCAATACTACCTTCTGAGATACACTTTATCATTCTATAGACCCAGCAGTCATCATATAATACTTGCACACTTACTAACTTTGGGTCTTCATGAGTATCCCCATAGTCGGAGTGCACACCCTCTAGTGCTTTAACTCTTATTTCTATTAGTTCAACCTTCAAAAACTCAAACTTAAAATCTAGCACTCAACATGGATATCACCAAGCCTTCAATGAATCATACTACTTCCGACATAGCCTACCAATATTGCGACTCCAAACTTACATCTCTCTACTATGAGAATCAAGATCACAGAAAAAGGCTCAACACTATTAATCAAAACTCCTTAACTTGGCTATTTAGAATACCATATACCATCTAACTAGTCTTTCTCCACCTAACAACTCAACGGTACCACTCGTCACACAAAATGTGTAATAGTCTTAGAAAATATCGCAACCTCAGATCACCTTGGGCATACTTCTACATTATATATGCAACATCATACTTCACTACGAATCAAATAAACTTAGGCTCTTGCATATACCATTCAAGCCTATTAGATTACTTCCATAAAACTAGTATCATTAACCAAGAAATCATCACATCCACCTTCATGGACATCAATTGTTCAAACTTAATGTCTAGTGCTAAACATGATTTACAACCCAACCTTATACATAATTCTTACAAAAAATACATCATTAATATTAAGTCACTATTTTTACAACCACATTGTGACGCTCAACATCACAACCCATTAAACTCCTCACGTTTTGGGCATGTTTCAAACTATTCGGGCGCATTTTTCGAGCTTGTCGGGGCTTCGATAAATGCCCCCCATTGCTGCCAATGTTCCAGCACCTTCTAGATGGTCAAAATCGGCTGGCAGCACATATATTAGACTTTAGGAAGTTCACACGGGCTGGTATGAACGTGCAGATTTTCCAGCTTTAAAAGGTCCACAAAGGTTGGCATGCATGTGCAGAAATTTCAGCATGCATGTGCAGGATTTTCAGATTTTCAGCTTGTAGTTGATATTTGTATAGCTTGCATTGTTGTACCTTGTTGACTTAGGGACTTTGAGGTACTATAAATACATGTTGTAAGGCATCATAGGCATCAGATCATACTTGTTTTATTTAGTAAATACCACCCATGAAGAATACAACATAATTTACTAGTCCATCAAATTGGGACATTCTACCCCAAATACCTGATTTTATCTAGATACTATCCATGACCAAAGCACCTTTATGACATTACTACTATAACTCAAAAATCTACTACATACCTTCTCACAAGTAGTACTAGTTTACAACTACCAAGGAAAAGAAGGTCAAGGGGTAAAGTCACATAATAGACATGATCGACATTAATCTTATACTATAACCCCATACAATCCTTATCTACTTATACGGCTTCTCACATCACGCTTACTTACCCAAGAATATATTTAGACTACATTCAAATTCCACAAACAACCATGAGTCTATAGTTACAACTTACAGGCTAATATAGCCATTTTCACACTTCAAGCAACCGACAAATCACCCTAACTAACAACTCCTTCTCTACCTTCTACTAAACTAACACACAAGGACGAATCACCTCTTTACCAACTCAATCTCATGCAAACAAATTCAGCTATACATATATTAAACCAACACAAGAACAACAAGTTGCTAGTGAATCGAAATAGGCCTCACACGGCTTCACTAGACTTTAATTTTGTATTTTGAACAAGAAAATGAGATGAATGACAAGTCAACTATGCTAGTGAATTGAACGAACCCCACACGGCTTCACTAGACTTTATTTTTTTCAAAAACACCTTGATGACAAGATTACACGAGATAGAAATTTAATACGGAATATCCAATGAACTAAGAATACACATCTTACTCTGGATAAATAAAATCGGAGTCAAACACTTCCTTCACGGACTACCATACCATCCACACATACTACTAGTTACCACATTAGTCTATCACCATAAGGGGGTAAATCATTCTGGAACATCGGTTATTTAACTAAAATATTCATTCACACAAAAGTCACCCTCACTTTGACTTCTAACTTTGTGACTTCACATCACTAACTTCTTGGTCTAATTTTACTACCAATAGGTCATGACAACAACACTTTAACGCATACTACTATTCAGGTAGAAATACAGTTCCAACATTCTACTACACATCATCCCCTCTTAAGCAAGACATTTGTAACATAAATTTGAAGAGGACTAAATGCAATTAGTACCTTAAGATGAAAAGCACGATTCCATTAGGATCAATGTTTACATCAGAATCAGTACACATTGAAGCATTAACAGACTTTTCTCAAGTTCTTGTACAAATTTTAACTCTTATATATTTTAATCAGAAAGGACCATACCATTTAGATTCTAAACTTCTACACTTGAGTCACCTCAATAATGAGACATATCTGAGGACATTATAGTAAGGAAAGAATTTGGGATGACTTTTTACTTTCGTATGGGAGACACCATAGCACAAATTAGAGTATGAAAGAGGAACATTCTGACTCTATTGCACAAACTAAAACATAAAGAAAGAGAGACATTCCTAAACGCCTAGTAGCCTCCTACTTATAAGTGTGGCGCGCTACACACCCATAAATAAGACTCTATCCGATGCAATTTCTCAGACACCATGGGACCATAAACAATGCTTTGATACCAACTTTGTCATGACACGAACTGAGGCCCTGGCTGTGACGAGAATTCCTGAACTGTGAAGGCCCGGGATGCGCTCTATCTATCTGGTAATCATGCACAACATTCATATAATAAAAGATAATACAGAAATAGAAATCTAATACAAAAACATGGTCAGTTTGAATATGATCATAACACTGAAAAATTGAAATCCAAAATATATCTAAATAATAATAATGTATGACTCAGTCTATGAAATCTCTACTATGAACTAAACAAAATTTTCTGAAAACTGGGACAAGCCCCTCAGTAGACCAAAACATAACTAAAAATAAATATCTAAAAGTAAACAGGCCTTCTGAAATATAGAAGGCTTACCCCTACATAATCTGCTCTGCGATCTGAAATATCTACTGTTTATTTGGACCCCTAGACTGTGTCTCAAAACCTGGAAGGAGGGGGGTCAGCACAAATGTATTAGTACACGAAGTAATCCAAAATAAAGTATTTGAACATATATATAATAGATGAGTGAAATTTTGATCAACACATCACATATAAAATAGTTTTTAAAAACACATGAGCATCATTCAAAATCATAAGACATTCTTGTCAAAACAATTTTTGGTCTTTGTAATACTTCTGAGTTAGGTGGCACTCCCCTAAAAGTTTGATATTCCATGGGCTATATGAAATCCGCCATTGACTCTGTGGGGAACTCCCCAACCCAAGTGTTCCGCAAGGGTTAGAGTGTCTGAGTCTGATACGCCACACGGCACTTAAGCCAGCGTATAATAATATACCTGAATTGGCAAATCACAGTTTTGGACAATGAGTTATCTGAATTCACGCTTCTTCGAGGACCACCTAACATCTCTTTATGCCTAATTTTTAACCTTTTATGAACATGTATCATTTTGAAATTTCTTAATCATGAAAGTCTGATTAAATTAGATTTTTGAACTAGTCTGTGTCTGTTATGGTATTTATCTGAGTTGGTATTGTCATACCATGACTTGAAAGTCCTATTTCTGAGCCATAATGGATTAAGCATGATCTTTCATAAAAGTTTAGTTTCAGACCACCCAAATATGTAATTTGCATAAAAGATTTCATGTTCCGAAACTCAAGTCAAAACCATGCAAATCTTTCATCAAACATATGGTGGTCATATGCTTTTGGCAAAATTATGCACTATTCATTATATGTATATTCAACATTTACAATCCTCTCTTTTGTGTTCAAAATCATATTCCAAACATAGCCAAGTCAAAACATTTCATATTATGATTTTTGAAGACGTATTTCAAAACAATCTATATCATGTAAAACATGGGAAAATTACATCAAGAGAGGTATTTCATGTAAATCGTGCTCTTAATTCATATTTCAAGGCAAAACACATATATACATATACATATAATTTTCAAGTCACTTTGGGGGAAAGCCAAAAGGCTAAAACAATATCATTTAAAGCTTCTAAAACATGAATATGTACATGAATTCAAAAACCTCTTTCTTAAAACATGATTTCTATGCCCATAAGAATTTAGGAAAACCCTGCATACCTCTATTTAAGAAATTGAGGGATGATCCTTGAAGCCTACGATGTGGGGATTCCAAATCTCTAATTATCTTCCAAAACCCATGATTGAATCTTGAGTTATTTAGGATTTTTGTTTAAAACCCTAAGGGGTGTTCTTGAGAGAAAATTTGAGAAAAGGATTATATTTTGATGAATTGGGGGCTAAATCTGGTGTTATAGATGAAATTTGGGTGAGCTAAAATGACTAAAATGCCCCTAAGAAAACAAACAAAGTCAAAACTGTTCCTTAGTTGACAAACTGACAGGATGAAGTAAAATGGGTATAACTCCTTACTCAGATGTTGTATTTGGATAAAACTAGTTGCATTGGAAATAAAACTCAAGGAGATTTCATTTTATAGGTAGCAGCTCTCCCAGTTCATTATATTCAGAGAGTTATGATCGTTTAAAGTTGACCCTAAAATGCTAAAAACTAGGCAACAGGCTATGCGTTTTACTACTGTTTTGAAATCCAAACGCAGACTTATGCATTCCAAAAAATTCCAAAACTTATCTGAGATGTACTATGAGTTTGTACGATTGTAACATAACTTGAAAATTTAAAAATGGAGGTCGAAAAGATTAAAAAGTTATATCCCAAAGATTGCCAGCTAAAATGACTCTAAGTCCTCATTACACTTAGAAAAATTTTCAATTTTTTAAGTATAAGAGCACTCTATTAAAGGCTAATCCATGCACAAATTTTACGGGGAGTTACAAAGTTACATAACTTAGATCGCTTGAGTCGCATAGGGTTGCTTACACTACCAACTAGTTGAGAGATGCTGTCAGGGTTTTGAGGAGGTTACTTGTTAATTGGAAACATCTGGGTTCTCTAGAGATGACTTGGGATTAGATTCCTAAGGCCTCTTTGAAAAGGTTTTACCATACAGTTTGAGGGATCAGATAAGAGAAGGGTTTGATCACTTAGAGAAGAGCTCCATGACTATTCTCAAGTATAGACATATTTCCATACCTTGTCCAAATATTCTATTACCAATATTGCAATAGAGTAAGAGAAGATTCGAAGGCTTGTGAAGAGATTTGGATGTTTCACTTTAGTTGGCTACTTCCTAGATAGTATTGTCAGTGGAGTTGCTTCAAAGTATAGTGGATCATTCAAAGATGACCAAGTCTATCCTTTGAGCTTCTTAGGAGGTTCTAAAAGGGTGTACTGTTTGGGAAAGTTTAGTGGTCATACCCCTCAAGGTAGATATTTCAGAGAGGTTTCTATAGATACCATAGTAGACTAGTGCAAATAGCTTTACAAGGTTTATGTAGTAGGTCTTCTAGTTAAACAACTTTGGGTAGTTAGGCATTATTCCATGGTATTCATTCTAGCTTAGCTATGCCTCCTCCAATTAAGTCAGGCAGTAGAGATTGCTATGTGTTTGATGAGTTTATCCATGAGGATAGGGATTGTCCTCGCTGTATTTTCAGACGTACTCTTATAACGATAGTTAAAGGTAACCCTCAGAGAGGTAGAGATACTACTAAAGGTGCATGAATGAGAGGTAGTGGTGCTCGTGGTTGTGTTCATAGGGCTACTTCATTAGGTATTGGATGTGGATAGTGCTATACTATACCTACTATACCAGAGGAAAAGGCTTCTCACATTATTATCATAGATATCATCCCTATTATTTCAGACCCGCATCTATATCATTTGATCCAGGGCCAACTTTTTCCTCTGTGTATGAATATTTTTCTTTGGGTTTTGATTTTACTAGTGAACCTCTTGTTGTGACTTTTCATATATCTACCCATGTAGGAGACTTTTTAGGGGTAGATCAAGTGTACCAACCCTTTGTTGTGAACTTTGCTGTGGGTGAGACTTGGGTTGATTTAACTATCCTAGATATGATAGATTTTGATGTCATTTTGAGTATGGATTGGCTAGTGCCAAATGATGCTATTATAGATTATTATGCTAAGATTGTGACTTTAGCTCCACTGGATATGCCAAGGATAGCTTGAACAAGTGCGCTTCATTTAAGTCCTAAGAGAGTTATATCTTTTTTATGTGCTCGTTTCATGGTTTAAAGGGGATGTTTATCTTATTTGCATATATTTATGATACTAGTGTTACTTTACCGCCTTCTTTGGATTCTATCTGTATTATTCATGATTTCAGGGATGTTTTTTCCATAGAATTTCCTAATATTCCTCCAAATCATGCTATTGACTTCTATTGACATTGAGATAAACACTAAGCCCAACTTTATTCCTCTTTATAGGATGGACCTAGCCAAATTAAAGAAATTAAAGGATCAATTAAAAAAATTATTGGATAAAAGATTTATCTGACCTAGTGTATTATCTTAAAGTATGCCTATCTTGTTTATAAATAAAAAAGGATGGGTCAATGTGCAGGTGTATTGATTATCATCAGTTTGACAAGGTGACAATTAAGAATAAGTATCCTCTTCTTCGTATTGATGATTTGTTCAATCAAATTTAGGATGATTCAGTGCTTTTGAAGATTGATTTGAGGTTTGGGTTCCACCAGTTGAGGATAGAGCTTTGGATATTCCCAAGATATCTTATTAGACTCGATATAGTCATTATGAGTTCTTGGTTATGTCCTTCTAGTTCACCAATGCCCCCGATATATTTATGGAATTGATGAACCGAGTATTTGACTGTATCTCAATTGTTTTGTCATTATATTTATTGATGATATCTTGGTTTACTCCAAGAGTGAGACAAACCATGAGGAGCATTTGTGGGTTGTATTTTAGAGATTAAGATATAAGAAATCATATGCTATGTTCTCTAAATATAAGTTTTGGTAGGAGTTTGTCTCTTTCTTTGGTCATATGGTGACTAAGGATGGTATCATGGTTGGTTCGACCAATATTGCAGTGGTTTATTATTGGGATATGCCTATTTCTCCTACTGAGATTCAGAGTTTTATTGGCTTAGTAGGATACCATCGATACTTTATTGAGGGGTTTTCATTTATTATGATCCTTTGGCCGTGTTTACTCAAAAAAATATTTCTTTTTATGGTATGATGCTTGTGAGGTAAGCTTTCAAAAGCTTAGGAATTTGTTGACCTCAACTCTTATTATGATTTTTCCCAAGGAAGGTGTGGGCTTTACCATCTTCTATGATGATTATGGTGTTGGGTTAGGTTCCATGTTGATATAGGAGGATAAGGTAATTATGTATGCTTCTTATTAATCAAGGCTTCCTAAGAAGAACTACCCTCTCCATATTTAGAGTCATGCACGGTGGTTTTTTCTTTTAAGTTATAGAGAAACTATTTGTATGGGGTCTATTGTGAGATCTTCTTAGATCATAATAACCTTCAATATTTCTTCACCTAGAGATTTCTTAATATAAGGCAACATCATTGTCTAGAGTTCCTTAAGGATTATGACCTTACTATTCTCTATCATTTGGGAAAGGCCAATGTGGTTGGAAATGCCTTAAGTTAGAAGTCGACTAGTATGGGTAGCTTGGTGCATCTTCTGATCCAGGAGAGGCCTTTGCCTTTAAAGATTTGGTCTTTGGCTAACCAGATGGTTAAGCTTGATATTTTGACACCTGGGTCAATTTTGGAATTTATAAAGGCTAGATCTTTGATAGAGAGGATTTTGGTTCACCAGTTTGGTGATGTTGGTTTAACAGTGATTTGGGATAAGGTGTTGAGAGGCGAGGCTAACTAGGACTCACTTGGCTCTGAGGCCAGCAGGTGAACACTAAGTATTTAAGGCCAGGTGATTTGTTTTAGAGGTTACCTATTCTCGAGTGGAAATGGGAATGGATCACTAAAGACTTCTTGACTGGTTTTCCTCATAGTTCTCATAGTTTCGATAGTGTTTGGGTCATCGTGGATCGATTGACCAAATCTACTCATTTAATTCATATTTAGGTTTTTTTCAATGCTGAGAGTTTGGGCCTTATATATGTTCGTGTGATAGTTTATCTCCACGGTGTACCAGTGTCTATTATCTAAGATAGAGTTAGTTTTTACTTCTCAATCTTGGAAGATATTCAGGAGGAGTTGGGTACTCAGGTTGATCTCAGCACAACTTTTCACCCCTAAACTGATGGGTAGTTATAGCGGACTATTTAGGTTTGGAAGGTATTCTCTGCGCTTGTGCTATGGACTTTGGAGGTTAATGGGAGCAATATTTATCCTTGGCGGAGTTTGTGTATAATAATAGCTACCATGCTAGTATTGAGATGGCACCTTTTGAGGCTTTATATGGTAGGCATTGTCGTTCCTTGGTTGGTTGGTTTGAGTTTTTTGAGATTAGACCTCCAGGTATGGATTTGCTTCGTGAGTCTTTGGATAGGGTTGGGTCATTCAAGATAGACTTCGAGTGGCTAAGAGAAGGAAAAAATGC
This sequence comes from Capsicum annuum, assembly GCF_002878395.1. Classification (NCBI taxonomy): domain Eukaryota; kingdom Viridiplantae; phylum Streptophyta; class Magnoliopsida; order Solanales; family Solanaceae; genus Capsicum; species Capsicum annuum. The sequence continues at coordinate 95,441,444 of NC_061119.1, forward strand.
TATGCAGATTATAGACTACGTACCTTGAGATTCACTATTGGCGATTGAGTCTTTCTTCGTGTTTTGCCCATGAAGAGCATGAAGAGGTTTGGAAATAGGGGCAAGCTTAGCCCCAGGTATATTGGGCTATTTGATTTTTTTGGACTGTTGGGGATGTAGATTATGAGTTAGCATTTCCCCTAAATTTATTATTTGTTTATCCAATTTTTCTTCTATCCATGCTTCGATATTATATTTCGGATGAGTCTCATTTCATTCATTCCAACTCAATGCAGTTAGATGAGAGGTTGTCCTTCGTTGTGGAGTCAGTCTTTACTTTATCATGGGATGTTAGACGATTGCATTCTAAAGATATTTCGGTGGTAAGGTCCTATAGAGACACCAACTATAGATACGCTACTTAGGAGGTCGAGTTTTACATTCATAGTAGTTATCCCTAGATTTTTATTGATTTAGGTATTCCTCTTACCTTTGGATTGAGGACGAACTAGAGTCTTCTTGGTGGATATTATAAGGGCTTGATTTTATGATTTTTTCTTTCTTTTTTGTGTTTTGACCATTTTATCCTTCCTCGAGGTTGCTATGTAAGGTTTTTGGGGTATGGGAATTATTGACATAGTTCCCTATGCAATCCAGAATAGTTTGTGCGAGATTGTGGTTTAAAGGGTTAAAAGGGCCTTTAGTTGACTTCGATCAACTTTATTATTCTATGTCAAATGGCAAAACGAACCGCGACAGCAGATCTAGAACGTTGATTTTGGGTTGGTAGCATGGTTGGTTTGATTTTATGGCTTCTGGGTCTCATTTTAACCCTTGATCCAGGAAGTTCTGAAATTAGATCTCGAGGGGTCAATTTTGTGAGAAAAACCTCTTTTTAAAAATTTGGTGTTTCCACTGAGTTCGAAATGCAAATTTATTCTAGTAGCATATTTTGTTTTTACCTGCTCGAGATTCTAAACAAATCCCAAGGGCTTGATGCGCAACTTTGAATTTTTAGCAAAGTTGCTGGTGCACCAATTACCTAGTGTAGCCACTTTAGCGGCCATGTGATCGCTAAAGTGGAGCCCAACTGATAACAAGGTACCACTAAAGCAGGCCTTGGCATCTTTATCGGCCACCGCCTTAGCGGTATAGGGACAACTTTACCAGTCCATCCATGTTGGGCCGGACCACTTTAGCGGTTGACCCACGCTAAAGCAGTGACCGCTTAAGTGGTTAATTAACTGCTTTAGTGGTCAATGCTAGGTCAATATAAGAACCTTTTTCCTTAGTTTCTCTCTCATTTTTTAGACTTAGAGCTTCTGGTTGAGAGGATTTTGGACGATTTCTTCCATTTTTGATCTTGGGTAATCTCCCAATCACTATTTCAATTATGTTACTTCGATTCTTATCATATAAACCTCATTAATTTGCGATTTCAAAAGTGGAATTTGGGATTTTTTTCCTGAACGTCCTAAAATAGTTTTATTAAATTTAAACCTCATTTTAACCTCTTTTTACTTGGGTTTTCATTTATGGCTTCCTATAATCATCATTAATGTGTTTATAAACTAAAATTTCAATTCTACCTTGTCCTTTTAAAAACCCATTTTGGGTGTCTGTTTTGACCCCAACTCGAAAATAGTCAATATGGGTATCATTGGCTTAATTTTAAAATGTAGATTTTATATTAGTATGTTTTAGTTGGTTTCAAGGCTGTTTGAGAGGGGAAAACTTTGGATCGAAGTTTCTTGGATCAAATTTTATCTCTTTGAGGTAGGTTATGGCTTAAATTTTTTTAGACTGGGCTGGGTAGTTAATAATTGTATAAAAATATGCCATCGGTATGGGTAATAATCATGAAAACAATATTATTACTGTTGTGTGATCGTATGGGGGCTTATGTTGTTGTTATTTGTGAATTGAAATGATAATTTCCATGTATAGCCCGTGTGGGGTCTTATCTATTATTGTTGGTCTTATGTATACATTTGGTTGTTTCTTCATGGTTGAAATTCCTAAGTTGGGGTTAATGCGATATTGGTGACACCTTACTTCATATTTCATTCTAATGTTACATGGCTTATACTGAATCATAGATGGTTAATATATTGAGTGGATTTTTAGCTGAGGTGCTTAGTGTTGATTGGATTTGAGGCCTTCATACTGGCTTGATTATGAGAATTACATCCTCATATCATATATAAATTTATGATATATTGGTACTATTGTGGAAACTCTGATTTTTGACAAAAATATGACACTTTTACAAAACCCTCTACTGTAGCCCATGAGTCAGAGAGGAGACATAGACATTGAGATTGGAATTGTAAGATTGTATATGGGTTGCGAACCCCCCATGAGTCCTACTTGGAAGCACAGATGCTCAGTAGTGGTATACGAAGGTCATCCAATACCTCCATCATATCACATCATCATTATTATCATCGTCATTTGCATTTCACTCATTGGTGCATCTTTAGTGTTGTGTTTCTATATTATATATGATGTTTGTCTATTTTGTTTCTTCTACGTACCTATTTCCTAATTATGTGCTATATCTAAAATTATTAGTGGAGACAGTATGAGCTATAGTTTAGGACATTTTCTTCTTGCCGGTAATGTGCTCATAGTGTCAATTTATATTACTTATTTTCTCTTTACTTAGTCGACTTATGATACCCACTAAGTGCAAGTGAACTGTACATATCCCTATTGTGCCCTTTTGGCGCAGATCCAGGTATAAGCACGCCGTATGATAGCTGAGTTTGGATGATGATTTGATATATTTGAGGTAGGGTTCGGTCTATGCTTCCAAAGTCAATCTCTAACCTCATCCTATCTAGTTTATGTCTTAACTTAAGTGACTACTATACTTTTCCCACTTTGGGCGCTTAAACCTACAGTGGCAGGTAGTTCTGGGCATGTGACCTTCGACTCATACCCAACTTGGTGCTAAATACTACTATTATTTTATGCTCATACTTGAGGAAATCCATCTTAACTTAGCATAAGAGTTTTATAATGAAAACCAATTATGCTTCTCTTTGCATTAAACTGTAATCAACATGAACAAATGTGGATTCCATATCTTAGCTTAGGATCAAAAGAACCATCATTCTTTAAATATTTGTATAAACCATCAAAGAAGCTTAAGACCATAGTCTTCTTGTAAACTAAAACTCATACTCGATATAAACTTATGAAATAAAACTTAATAGCATGATCTTCATGAAATCTCAACACTTAAACTTAAGGCTTAAAATTCATGATTTAAAATTATGGTAATTCATACCAAAACTTCATTCTCAATATAATTCTTGAAATACTTCAACAAGAACAAGTCAAGCTAATGCAATCTCATTCATAATATAAATTTTTTAAGAAGAAAAAATATAAACATAAGAACTTCTTGATATACTTAAATTTAAATCTCATGATAATTACATGCTTCAAGAATATAGAAACTCGGTTATAAACCCTACTTCAAAACAAGTAAATAGAATCTTAAAATCATGCAATTTGGGCACAAGGGTGAAAGGATACCCTTGTTCATAGCCCCACATACCTTAATAGGCTTGACTTGGTGTAAAAGTTTGACTTTGGAAGTCTTGAAGATGATCTTGAAAGATTTTCTTGAATTTCTTGGATTAGGGAACTTAGATTCTTGGTTATCTTGAAGAAAGTGTAATGGAGTTTTTGGTGTTCTTAAGTGGAGGTTAGGGTTTTCTTGGAGATAAAAGTAAAGGAGAATGAGCAATTAATGCTTAAACCGACGTTTAATCTCTTGTATTTACATTTTGGGCCAATGGGAAAATACCTAACTGCCCCTTAGAAGATTAAACTCATAACTGGAATGTCTTTTGGAGGCTTGGCATGATTCGATGACATGCTCATTACTATACCCGGTACGACACTATGCAATTGTATTGAGCTACTAGAATCGAAATCCAAACATGACCCAATCCTCATCCAAAAACTCTGAAACTTCCTTGAGACATGCTCCTTACACCCTTGAACATGAATCAACTCAAAAACCATCATCTCGGAGCCATGAAGGTTAACTTAAAAATCCTCGAAGTTAAGAGGTCAAAATAAGGCTAAGTCTTCAACACTTGGGTAGATTTTCAGGCTTTAAACCTCTTATGCAAGTGAACTATGTTAAGTTTATGTAATACCCCATATTTTGGACTAGAATGAAAATTCATCATTCCTATGCGTGGATATTTCAAAAGATTCAAATCCTATATAAATTTAGTCTGTTAATTAATTATGTAGTGTGGGAATCTATTTGAGCATGAATTTAGATCATAGAGGTCCCCTAACTCAAGTACAAGTTGAAAGCTTTCCTACCATTCAAGTTTTAGTGAGCGTCAAAACATGGGTCAACTTCAATCGACCATAAATTGTTGTATATGACAAAATGGGTGGTTTACTATATATCAAATGAAATATGTATGAATTATCTTTCCAACGATACCAATTTTTCCTAAATTTGATATCAGAGTAAAGAGTTAGGCCTATTTTACTCCAGCATGTCAGGCTGGAAATAGTGTGATGACATTCATGATAGCTTATCACATTTGTCACGCCCTATCATGAAGGTCGTCAGCCTTAGGCAAAACCCAGCTCCTAAGTGATGACATTAGTGATAGATTATCACAATTGTGATGCCCTATCACGAAGGTCATCAGCCTTAGGCAGAAACCAGCTCCTAAGTGACGACATTCGTGATAGCTTATCACATTTGTGATGCCCTATCACGAGGGTCGTCATCTATGATTTTCAGCAACTGGGAAATTATTTCATAAGGGTATTTTGGTATTTTCCTTCACATTCCACGACTTATAACCCTAAAGAGGCATAATTTTCCTATTTTTCTTCAGTTAAGCATCTCAAAAACCCTCTCTTACACTCTCAACCACAAGATTAGTGTTTCCATCCAACTCATCTCTTAAAAGCAAGATTCAAGCCTTTTTCCAAGATAATCAAGAATTAAGTTTCCTAATCTAAGAACTCTCCATCAAATCATCAAGGTTTCTTTTCTAAGGTATGCGTGTGTTCATTCATGGACTCCTTTCATCCATGAAGTTCAAGAACCCTTTTCTAAAACTATATATTATGGTTTTCATGTTATGAATGGATTGTTTATCATGTTTATGTGTTGAATGATTCCAAGATAGAATCTTTATGTGTTAATATGAATCTATGACATCATATGCGTTGAAAACATGTAAGTTTGATTATTTATGATGAGTAATTGTATGATTTACACCTATGCCTAAGTTATGCATGTAAGGTGTTTAATAAAATACCTAAGAGACTAGAAATCATGCATTATAGCTAAATTGTGACTAAGGGAAGGATTCATGATAGGCCTCTATGATTCAATATCATCCATGTTGATAATGTGTCTTATGAACAATGTTGGATTACTCATGAACTAGTCTTATGGAATTATGCTATGCTTACTTGCAAAACTCACTCATGTACAAGATGTAGAATATCCATGTACTTCATAAAATTCCCCAAGTTACGATATTATGGATTGAGATTGTAATATGTAATGAGCATGATATTGAAAGCTATGCAAGTATATACAAGTTGTATGAAATTCCCTTCCATGAAATAGATTGTTGAGAACCATGCTTAGTATGAAATCCCTTATTTATGATATTGTGGATTATGGACTCTAC